>NC_090875.1:36948472-36953472 GCF_036669935.1 Montipora foliosa
AGGCAGCCAGGTCAGTATATGTTCTTCTCCATCTTTTCTGAGCCTTTCTTCTTTCACGTTTAGCCATCTTAATCTCCTCATTGAACCAAGGAACACGAGGTCTCTCTTTGATAGACTTATCTGATAGACTTATCTGACTGGTAATTAAAGGAAAATGTTTATCCAAAACAACTTTCAGTGTGCTGTTATAACATTTAGCCAAATCTTCCAGGGCTTCAGGAGGATTTCTGCACAAATCAGTGGCAGCCAGATCGGACTGGAAGAAATTCAAGTCATTAGATTTAAACTACCGGTACCACTTCCTGCTGTCTGATACCCCAGTTAACGTTTTCCAATCTCCCTCTTCAAATCCTGCTACTTATCAAGCATTTTACCCTCCTTTTCATACATTCTGTGATCCCACGTGATTCCTCTGTGATGATGATTGTTATTATTAAAAGTAGCAAGATACACGAAAATGTTGACTCAAGTATACCTTGCAGAGGCAGGCTCCTTTAGTCATGGGCTCTCGATGCCTTTTAGTTTTCTCGTGTGCGATTGGCTTTCTTACCTGAAACACAACAACATTCAATAAATATTTCTACTACTCACAGTTTCCGGATCTTCACAGTAAGTAATTGAAGCATATGTTTTTTCTAAAAGTCATTCACCGTTTTTTAAATGGCTCGATACTCTAAAATTGGTCATTTTAATAATGTTTTCTTAGCAGTTCCCACAAATTTTACCTATTATTCAGATTATTTGCAGTTAATTTTATATCTTTTGAGAAAGCCAATATAATAGCATAATTTATCTCTAAAATTCTCTCCCAATCGCTGCTTTTAAGAACGGTGCCTACTGATTCAAAAGTATTTCTGCGCGTTTTATGAATATGCGGGAAAAGCAGATCTTAACAAGTGTTATTGAAATCCAAAAACAAAATTGGGAGTAACCCCTAATTTTTCCAATATAATTAATCAACAATATTTGTATAAAGCTTTAAAACACAAAGCAAGGTATGGCGTTCTCTTGCAAATTGAGGCTTAATTATCTCTCTAACAAAGGCATGGTTACCCCCAATTTTCGTATTGGATACTAAGAGCACTTGCGAAGTTCTGCTTTCTCCGCAGTTTTAAACTGCGAAAAAATATCCCTGTATAGGTAACCATCACCAATAGAAAACTCGGATGTCTCGAGATGCGCAGAACGTATGCCCAATAACAACAGCAGGCAACGTCCATAGGATTAGATCGCGAAAACAGCATTAACATGGTTGATATTTGGTGTTCTATTTAGTGTTGATATTACCGTGACTTCGATACAGTTTCCTTTATGATCAGTTGTAATTTAGATTGCGTGAACACAAAGTCACAGCTAGTAAATTATCACTCCTTGTGAGACAAGGTCAAAACTTAAGAATTTTTTTGTTACTTAAAAACAAGAGATCAATCGAAATAGTCTAATGGACGATTGCGTGAACAATGTTATATTGGACTTTACATTTGTTACAGGTACATTTGAAAATCAGGTTGAATGTGTTTGGGTGTAATGGACTTTTGTCCACTTTATTAATTTTTATTTTGACAAGTTGTTGACTTGGAATGAAATAGTATTGGGTTTGCTTGTTGTCATTTTGTTGTTATATGTCCTTTGTGTGTTTCTTGCTTTTTCCTGTTGAGCTGTCATTATCTCTTTTTTGTTGACTTGATAAGTGAATAACAAGCACGTTTAGGTGCAGGTTCTGCATCCACATCTTCTTCTTCTTCTTCTTCTTCCTTGAGTTCATGGTTTTCTGGGATCTCCATGAAGCTGAGTGATGCCGTTGTTCTTGCAGAATAGGGACATCAGAGAATTCTTAAATTCCCGTCCATTCTCAGTGTGTATTTTCTAAGGGAATCCAAATTGCCAGCAACAGACATTCCAATACATCTTCAGCTTGCTTTTTTTTCAATGGATAAATCCATGAATATTTTGTGAAATGAACAATCATGTGGGTAATCCAATTGTGTCTGCGATGACATGAACATGTACATGGTAAGTTTCTAAGGTCCATTAGGTCCACTTGCAAATGCGTTTGGAATCCTATTGCTTGAATAGGGGCTAGGAGAGGCTGTTTTTGTCTGCTGGTGATTGACTTTTGTTCTTCGTCTATTGAGCAGATTGACTCAAAGAGTTGTATTACTTGTACTTTCGCTTAATATACTTGTCCATCTTGTCAGTCTTCCTTTGTGCGCAATATTCGAACGGGCTTGGCAAAGAGCTTGGCGTAGTTGACATTATTGAAGAAATCTTTTCCGTTCTTGGATGATATTGTGCCACCCTCCATCCTTTTCTTTTCATAATTGTTACGTCTTGACTTGTCACATTTGTTCTGTCCTTGCTGTCCTCATTACGTGTTTCTAACCATTTCACTGCATCGTTGTAAAAGTTGTCGTCAATAAAAAGGGGTATTTTGCTTGCTTTTGGAAGCTTTAATTCCACTCAATTTTTTTGTAGAATATCTCTAAACCAAAACAATATGTGTTAGCCATTTTACGAATCGTACAGGGCCACCCATTGCGTATGAGTAAACGTTTGCATAATTTACTATGACTGAGAAGAGTCTGGGCCCTCTTGCACCAGGAGAAAAGTATTTGCTATTAAATGTCAGAGGTGCCCGGTTCAAGTCTTGGTTAGTGCAGTTCAAAGCGATCTCTTTCTCCCATGTACACATTGTAGTACATTGTACACAAGGTAGTGGTAGGTATGACAAATGGATCAGGGGATGGAAGGTTAAGAGGGATAGGGACAGACAGAAAAAGAGTAAGAAAAGAAAGGAAGAGAGGTAAGTGGGAGGAGGTGAAGGTGATTTTTTTTGTTTTGTTTGCAACTTCCCCACAAAAATCGTGCCCCTTTTTTTTCAACCAGACCCCATAAAGAAAATCCCTTTCAAACGGTTGATACAAAACCTAAGGTTAATTAAATTCACTTAGTTTGATTTAAATTTACCTAGTTTGATCTATTTTAACCTAGTTTGATTTACATGAACCTGAATTTAATCTCAAACAGTAACACATGTTTTTTGTCTTCATCCATTCACGGGTTATGTGTATATTCATCGTTACGGGTTTAGGATTTGGGCCGATTTTCCTCCTTTCTGGGTTTTAGGATTTGAAGCGATTTTATGCTGTTCCAGCTTTTATGGTCTCCCCTTTATTTCCTTGAATAAGCCGATTCTATAATCTTTTAATGATGTGATTGTATCCACTGTATTTCCCATGGAACAACGTGCTTTGTCCTTAAAAGTTGGATGAAACCCTTTATAGTCATTTTTTTTTTACACACAGTGACTGCATTTACTAACCAACGTAAATCACCTCTTCGATGGCTGTGTTTCCAGCATGGTTGTCTTGGTGATTATCACACCCGACTAGTAACGGGGGGACGTGGGTTCTAATCCCGCTCGGAGCAAAATTTCTTTCAAAACATTTATTTACATTTGCTTAAACCTGACTTACAGACGTAGTCAGGACAGGAAAGTAGTAACTGACAAAGGCAGATGATCTTGCAAGTCGGACACGTACACCTTGAATGACATTGGTCCCAACATGGTTCCTTGTGGTACGAGAAGCGCTTAGTCACTGTTCCGATACTAGTACTCTGCTTGTGCGGCTTAAGTAGCTAGTGAGCCAACATAGGAACTAGTTAAGCCAGGAAATTCTTGTTATGCACCGTATCAAACGCCTTAGAAAAGTCAGTCAAAACGATGAGCTTCACCTTGCCTTTTTCATTTCTTCTAACAAGTTGTCTCAAATGCCCATGAGGACTGCCACAGTAGAGTTTCCCTTGCGGAAATCTGCTGGAAATTGTCGCACCAATAGCTATTAACTCGGAATCACAAAAGGAAGCCATTTCTACTGCGACAAGTAGACAAGGAGAAGAGTATTGAAGTAGGTCGCAAACGTTTATTAAATTAAGTTCCGGATTATCAATTTTCTATGTAGACCAGTTGATGTGTCTTCGTTTTCAGCGTGTGTTGGAGCTCGTCATCTGTCACCTCTTGAAGCCTGCATGGGTCAGTGCGTTCATCAGGAGGGTTCTCCACGTACTATGAGAGACACTGCGGTGAATCCTCAGAACCAGAATAGAATTCTCTCTGCAGTTGAGGAGAAAAAACTTGTTCAAATCTCTTCAAAATTCAATGTGTAATGCACTACACCTTCTTAGGTTTGTTTGTGGATAATGAATGTCTTGTGAAATTCTCCCGAGCTTCGCTGACTGCTGCCTTAAGCTTGCCTCTCATTGTCGCAATGATTCGTGGAAGCTTCCTTTCTTGGGGTATTGCGTTGCAGTTCCAAAGAACGAATCTATCCTTCATCCAAGGAACTGGTGGTCTAGTTATTTTCACTCCGCGGAGAAGGAAGTGTCCCTCTAGGCACTGAGAAAAGACGTTGTTAAAATACCCAACTGATCATCCGGTTCATAAGACGAATAGATTATGTTCAGGGGTAGGATATCAAAGTCCGTAACGAAATATTCCTCAACTTTAATGTGGTTGGAAATGGTTCACGCACACGGCAATGCAGGCAAACGGTGTCTTCATGGTCACTCGCAATAAAAGTGTGTATTATGTCAATACCTTTGGTGAGTGAGGAATAGTAAAATAACCATAAAAATATGATCAATAATTATTGATTATATGATTACTTTACTATCCCTCACGCATCAAAGCGTTCAGGACGATTTAGTAACTCTGGTCGGTTTGATAAAAATTTGCTCAAATCTGAAAATATCCAGTAAAGTGCTGTGTCGTGAGACAGGAGAGTCAGGAGTGCCAAGGGTGTTGAAATTAGTATCACCAGTAAGCACATCCCAAGTGGAGATGACATGACTCAGAAAGTCCTAGAAGCACTCAAGTCATCAGTAGATATGATCTATAAATCAGTCCAAGCAGAGCATTGCTGTGCCTTTTTCTGCCTGGTAATCCCAGCGATAAGTGTTCCCAGTCATAGTGCTTTTTGTTAAGGGATATAATCCTTTAA
>NC_090875.1:36958472-36963472 GCF_036669935.1 Montipora foliosa
TGAATTCCACCGTACATTTTACGCTAAAAACCGATATCGCATGAATCACGAAGCGATGATTGCGGTTTTTCCAGTGAAATTTACTTTGTAATTCACCAGTTTGGCAATAATTTTTTCTTGAACCGCATGAGTTTTAAAAGAAAACAAGGACACCCTCAGCGAGCGAATGGAAAAGGAAAAAAAGCCATTTCAGAGTTAACTGTCAATAGCTAGCGAATAGTAATAACGCTAAAATTAAAAGCCATAAAAACAACTTTGTCAGTTCAAGGTCAAAGAAGAGTTTTACAGATGTACTTTATTCCACTTTATCTCTGAAAACAAGATCATTCACATTTTGATGTATTTCATTGAAACACGCCAGGTTGGCTTGGTACAAGAATCGGCAAACTACGGCAATGCAACCAAGAAAGGACGAACTTCAAACACGATCTGCTCCAACACTTAAATAACGTTTGGGTGCTTTCAACAAACTTCTGAAAACACAAGCTAGTGAGATCTCCCCCTAATTTTACGAGAACTCATTGCGAATACGCGTTTATAACATAAGGGCAAAATTTTCTTGTCACCGTCGAGGCACAACGAAAATCAGTTGGGCAGACGGATTAAAAAAGCACTTGTTCGCTCGCATTTTTGAGGAAAACAAACAAACAAATCAACTCTTTCTTTATGTCCAAAAGAGTACAGATTAATTCCTAATAACTACTGGTATTACTGGTATTACTGGTATTACTGGTAAATAATTACTGGTAAATAATTACTGGTATTCTGTTTTGTCGTTGTCAATCTCTTTCGCTTAGTCCTTTCGTTTCTGTTCTAGACGTAGGTCCTCCAGACATCATGTAACCTTATCAGGGCTTCTAAAGATAAGCCAAAAATTGCAATACAGAGAAAAAATCAGCTGTAAGCAAATTAAAAATAAACACTCAGCTTTAAGTTTACATCCCGCCGATGCTTGACTTGAATAACTGCGTAGCCACCAGTGTGGGCCACAGATATCATGATATGTCATACTGGATTGAAACCAGTGAAAAATGCAGAAACAAAACATCTTCCAAACCGTTTTCCACCTGAACACGAAAAGCGTTGACTGTGTAAGAACTTTCGTTCATATATAGTATGGCCGTGTAGCCGCGTCGAGCCACAGAAAGCACGCGAATTATGTTCCGGTAAGTTGACCTGGTTTGAGCCTGCAATCCAATCGAAAACCAGTACCTGGTAAGCGGTCAACCAAAAAAAAAGAAAGCTGACCTCGGTGAGCTCTAAGCTTGAGCCCGCGATGTGGTCACATGATAGTGGTCCGGTGTCAATTAATCCAAAGATGGATGTCCAAGATGTATGCTTTAAAATAGCATGATACTGGTCAGATTGGCATACATGGAGGGCTGGACGTACGGACGTTCATGACGTCATGGCTATAAAACCAAATTTTCTCTTATCGATGGGTTACCATCTTTTCTTAACTGTGGTGCTCGGCGAGCGCGCGTCTTCAGCGCACGCGGAACTCCGCTATTATTATTATTACTATTATTATTATTATTATTATTATTATTATTATTATTTCATAGTCATATTGCTCAGCTTAAGTTTTTAACAGCTGGTAAATTTGTGGTGTCGGGCAACAGCAAGTTGCCAATGAACACCAAAATGTTTCTTTTCCCTGTCCTTTACATTTCCAATACTTTTCTTAGTATCCTTGCTGACCCCAGCAATGCAGACTTCTGGATTAAGGTAATTGATGTGTCTACTCCTATGCCCTTTAAGTTGCCTTTCAGTCGCAATGGCACTGTTCCCAATACAATTGGTACGACTTTGGTTTTCACTTCCCACATCCTCCTCAATTCTCTGGCCAGATTTTGATACTTTTCAACCTTCTCGGCCTCCTTTTCTTTTGCTCCACTGTCTTCTGGAATTGCCACGTCTATAATATGACAGCTTTTCTTGCTTTTGTCAACAAGCACTAGATCTGGCCTCCTAGCCTCCATGTTATGGTCTGTCCGTATGCTGAGGTCCCAAACGAGTTTGTAGTTCTCATTTTTCTGTACACTCTCAGGGACGTGATTGTACCATTTATCATTCCGGTGGAACCCGCATTTTCCCGACAGATCGAAGTGAATTGCCCTGGCCACATTATCATGTCTTTTCTTGTATTCTTTCTGTGCCAGTTTTGAACAACCGCTGACGATGTGACTTACAGTTTAATTTTTGTCTCTGTACATTCTACATTTAGCATCTATCTGGGATTGGTCAATGGTTGCTTTAATATAATTTGTCCGTAATGCTTGATCTTGTGCAGCAATTATTAGTGCTTCTGTCTCTCTCTTAAGACTTCCTTGCTTCAGCCAGCTCCATGTTTCCTCATTACTCTGGTCTTCAGTCTCTCTTACACATTGTCCATGTAGTGGCTTTTCTTTCCATTCTTGGGTGTTTTCAGCCCTTCTTCTTACTTTAAAACTGGCTGCCGATTCTTGACTTCCAGTAACCTCTGCCCTACCTGCTTTCAACAGTTCTTCTTCACTCGATTGGACATATGTTTCCAATGATACCCTTGCCTGGTTTATACAGTCCTCTACTGATATGAGTCCTCTACCACCGTGCTTCCTTGGGACGTAGATTCTTGCAACACAGTTTCTTGGGTGCAGGCCTCCGTTCATTGTTAGTAATTTTCTTGTTCTGCGGTCTAGCTCCTTTAACTCTTGTTTCGTCCATTCGATTATCCCCCCAGCATATCTAATGAATGACACTGCCCACGTATTTATTGCCTGGATCAAATTTCCCCCATTTAATTTGGTCTGTGCAACTTTCCTGACGCGCCGTAGATATTCTTTCTTGATCTTTTCTTTCATCTGCCTGTGTAACATTACATCAGCTTCCAGTACTCCTAAGTACTTGTACCCTTCACCTTCTTTTAACGATCTTATGTTTGTGTCATCAGGTAGTGTGATGCCCTCTGACTGTGTTATCTTGCCTCTCTTTATTATCAGTACTGCGTACTTCTCAATTCCAAATTTCATCCCAATGTCGCTGCTGAATATTCTCACAGTCTGTATTAGCGAATCTAGTTTGTTCGAAGTTTTCGCATATAACTTCAAATCATCCATAAACAGGAGATGGTTGATTTTTATATTATTTCCGTAAGAGTATTCTGCTTCACACTTTCTGAGGATGAGGGTGAGAGGGATCATTGTTATCACGAACAGTATTGGAGACAAGGAATCCCCTTGAAAGATACCTCTTTTTATGTCCACACTTCGAAGGCTCTCTCCATTTGATGTATGTTCTGTCTTCCAACCATTCATAGAGTTGGCCAACAGGTTCTTAATATTTTGGGCCATGCCCACAAGGCCAAGGCATTCTAGAATCCATGGGTGGGGTATCATATCATAGGCCTTCTTATAATCGATCCACCCTAAGGCAAGATTCTTCTTCCTCGCTTTGCTCTCTTTTAAGATCATTTTATCAATGAACAGTTGGTCGTTGGTCCCTTGAGCCCCTTTCCTGCAGCCTTTTTGTTCATTAGGTAGAATATTTCCTGTGTCAAGGAATTCATACAGCTTGTCAGATATTATTCCAGTAAGCAGTTTCCACATTACTGGTAGACAGGTTATCGGGCGGTACTTTCCTGCTGCTTCACCTTTTTCTGGGTCTTTCATGATGAGTATCGTTCTGCCTTTTGTCATCCAGTCAGGGACAATGCCAGTATCTAAACATGACTGAAGGTTGTTTGCAATACACGTATGTAGGGATGTAAAATTCTTCGACCAAAAACCCTGCACTAGGTCAGGCCCTGGTGCTTTCCAGTTTGGTACTTTCTTCAGGAATTGCGTCACTGTCTCGACACTGATACATATATTGTCTTGCTGAAGGGGCTTTATCTCCTCCCTCAACCTCTGTAGCCACTCTGCTTCCTTCTCATATGTAGTTTCCTCTCCCCAAATGCCATCCCAATATTGCTTGGCCTCCTCAGGGTCAGGTGTCACCTGGGAACTGTTACTGTTACCGTCGAGCTCTTCGTAGAATCTTCGTTGGTTCGTTTCGAACATTCTGTTTTGTACAAACGGCTTATTCCTGTTCTTATATCTCTGCACCTTTTTAGACTTGGCAATGAGTCGTTGTTTGAGATCTTCATGGACATGCTTGAGGCCATTCTTTGCAAGCTTATACTTCTGTTCTAGTCGCCACCTGTGGTGTTCTTTAACTATTTTATTATTATTTTAAGAGTGACTCCACTCTGCTTAGGTTAGCTCTCATGTCTTTGATTTGAGACTCCAGCCTTCGTTTCCACAAAGGCTCCCGCTTCTGGGACCTTTTCCCAGTCTTCAGTCCTAACCTTTCTGTAACAACCACTGCTCCAGCATAGATGAGCATGTTAGTAGCAGTTATATACTCTACATCAACTTTTTCCAGTACCCCATTTACCTTCTTAACTTCTTCTTTCAGTTCCTTCCTATTTGCATTTCGCAATGATGGTAAGCCTTTTCTTTCCTGACTTTTCTTCATCAGAAAGCCCTTCAATAATGTTTGCCCTTTGTTGTTCGGTCTGTACATCTGCTGTCACATTTTCAGTTCTATTGTCAAATGCATCTTGCTCACCACTGTCAGCATTTGTGTGACGCTCTACCGTCACACCAGACAGTCCAAGCGCTTCATCTTCATCCTCACCTTCAGTGTTAACAAACACTTCCCTTTTCATCTCTTCAATCTCCATTTCCGTCAACCACCCATTTACTTTAATTGCTCTTGCTTGATCAGCTAACCTCTGCTCGCTGGTCTTGAATCCGCCGTTTTCTTTTCACTTGCTAATCATTCGTTTTCGGTACCCTCTGATACCAGGATTACTCATAATGTAGCACTTCATGACAAGTTTGTTTACTGCCTTGGTCCATTTTGTTCTAGCAGTAGCTGGATAACGACCTGGTGCTGGCTTCTTCTTCTTCTTCTTCTTCTTCTTCTTATTATTATATTGTATTATTATTATTATTATCATTATTATACTAGTATTA
>NC_090875.1:36975972-36980972 GCF_036669935.1 Montipora foliosa
TC
Source organism: Montipora foliosa (assembly GCF_036669935.1). Taxonomy (NCBI): domain Eukaryota; kingdom Metazoa; phylum Cnidaria; class Anthozoa; order Scleractinia; family Acroporidae; genus Montipora; species Montipora foliosa. The sequence goes on from NC_090875.1 coordinate 36,975,975, forward strand.
TAGTCAACAGATCAATGACATGACAGCAGTGTGTGTAAGAAGTGCATGTAGGCTTTAATTTCATGCCATAATTTAGTGGCGAACAGTCAACCCACCCTTGAATAATATATGAAAAATTATCTGAATTTCTGGATTTAAGATCAACAGATTTTGAAGAAAGTCATGAGATGAAGTTGATGGATGTTGAAGTGGATGAATGGGAGATATCTCGTGACCGAATAAGACTTGAAGAGGTCATCGGCTCAGGAGCATTTGGAACAGTTTGGAGAGCAACTTTGAGCCGTAAAAATGGGAAACCTGGCATACGTTTTGTTGCAGCAAAGTGCTTCAAACGTGAGTAACTTCGAATTCCAAATTAGTCATTAACTTGACTGCACAGCATGTGACATTCAATTTATGGTACCTAGTGGAGCCAAAGCAACAAATACAGTGACGTCTCAACACGATCTGCTCATCCACTTTGAATTTGTATTTTTTGTCACGATCAACATGAACTGCGGTGTCATAGAACAAAGGCTGACATTTCAATACGCACAGTTTATTTCGGAACTTCCTGGAACTTGCTGTAGCAATAAAAAACTCGAACTCTTCGATTTGAAATAGGAAATAGACGTTTATAACTGTGAATTCCTTAAGTCATGTGGGTGAGTGTTCTTGCGTATTCTTCTGTCTTCTTATGTCTTCTCAAGAAATCACGCAGTCCTTCGATAAGAAGTTCTTGTCTTGACCCAAAAGCCTTGTTTTGGCGCCTTCTGAAACTAACACCGCTGAGACGTGGGCTCAACTGTAATAACTCTAGTTTGATTGGCCACTACACCACACTGTGTAAATAGTTTACCCTGAAGTTAAAATAGATACGTTTCGTTTATGAGGAATGAAACAGAACTTAAGAAGTGTCTCGTTTCCGGGCTGAGCAGCTCTGAGAATGATGAGAAATATGCCACACTCGAACTCCATCTCCTGGCCTGCTTCTTCCATTGTAGAAGTTACCAGGAGTACCTATTAGCTGAAGCGGAAAATGCCATAACACTCTTTGTTTGTCCACCTACATTTTGAATAAGCATTGTATTTGTTTTCTCTTGGGACCATTGTAAGTCCCAAGAAAAGCAGGAAACAATGCTAAAGCAATATTTCAATACCACCTAACCCAGTGCCCTCATTGTACAGATGATTGCAAAAAGACATAAATTACATTTCTTAGTACTGTTGTTGTAAGGTTTGCATTGTTCGATGATTTTCCACTTCAGGCTGAAAGGTTTGTTGTTGTCTTTGAGTGTAAACATGTGCTTTGATAATTCAGTTTCGTGTCTTTTGCATTGATGTCCCGCATGAGAAACATGAAAACTATCATCTCATCACACAACAAAAAACTTCCATCAGATTGCAACCAGTCCCAAAATTCAACACAAGCAGCCGACAAAGAATGCAACTGCCGAAAAAAATAGTAATGCCCCCTCGAAGGAAAATGCCTCCCAGATATCAAACGTAGTCTACCAAGCAACAGTCACAACTGAAACATCAACAGAATCATACGTAGGACTCGCGACAAACTTCAAAGAACGTTACAGAAATCACACATCTTCCTTCCGACATCAAAACAAGAGACACGAAACTGAATTATCAAATCACATATGGACACTCAAAGACAACAACAAGCCTTTCAGCCTGAAGTGGAAAACCATCAAACAATGCAAACCTTACAACAAAATTTCTAAAAAAATTGTAATTTATGTCTTTTTGAAAATTTTACAACCATCTGCAAAAAGGATCGCTGCAAGAGAAATGAGTTATTAAGTTCATGCCCCCACAGAAACAAATACCTCCTCAAGAACTTTATAATAAAGTAACATTATCTCCCAAATTATAAATAGCACTCACACGATTTGTGATACAATAACGCTGTTTTTATGTCTCATAGCAAATGTAATCCCGCTTTTATAGCCAGTTTCTGTAACTTAATGGTCAATCGTTGATATTACCTGATGAGTGTGGTCTTATTTTGGCCATACGAAAGAGAGCTGTAGTAATGAAAAGATGAACTACCTCTGAAGTCTTGAACCAGTTTATCATTATTATTGTTAATGCTCCTCTCAGAGTTGAGCCCTCTCTGAATTACATTCAAATCAAATTCGAGCATTTATATACATATATATATGTGAATGTGTGTGGCTGTCCTTTAGCAAATCCATTGTTATAAATTATGATTGATTTTGACACAAAGTGAGTGAGGACATTACTAAACCAACAAACAGCGAAACGAAAAACCGAAACACCATCTATGACCGCACCATACATTGAGTACTAACCGGCAAAGGTTGCATTTTGAGTTTCAATATCGTTCTTGCTCTTAATCATTGAGATTAAGATTCGGATTCACATTAAGATGAGATTAGATTAGGAGCAAACACTTTTTAGGCCCAATTACGTCTAAAGCGATATTTAATCTCAAATCCAGCTTCTGTCGATTAGTATTCAATGTATGGTTGTGTCATACATGGTGTTTCGTTTCGCTGTCTCGGTGTTTCGCTGTTTCGTGGTTTAGTAATGCCAGAGAAATGAACATTTTTGACACCTAAAGTAGTTTTTACTCAGTACACAAAGCTTGAGCATTTATAAATCGAGGGGAATGGATGGACACTAGAATGAACTGTGACCGAAATAGGACGAGTTCCTTAATTTCCTGTATGGGAAATATTTTCGATAAAAATATGTCTATTTATACACTTCTTTTTTCAGAAGTGTGATAGGTGATGAATACAATAAAAATTAGCACACAAAGCTAATGTTAGTTTTTTGAAGCACAGCAAGGGCAGTGTTCCTAAGTCTACACTAAATCAAGCTTCTCAGGGAGACGTGTGCATGAGGAAGAGGATTTGATGCTGTAATTATTCTCATGCATTAGCCTTTGTTCCATGCTTGCTTCAATCCAACCGCGACATTGCACATACACCAATCAACCGAATATTGAGCTGTACCTATCTAGGGAACTTCCTTTTTTATGGTATTTTGATCTACTTTATGATTGCAGCAACTTCAGGGGATGAAGGGCGAAAGGCGCTGATGAGAGAAATTGGTTTAGGAAAAGCTCTTGCTGACAGCCCCCTGCCAAATGTCGTAGAGTTTATTGGCTGCGTTACCACCCAGAGTAAGGAGCCATTTTGTTTCTGTTTTTATGCACTTTTTTTAAAATTCTATTAACAATTTTGTCTTCCCAGATCTCAGCCGGGTCTGGCCAGAATGGATAATACTACGGTTTTTAAGGACTGATAATAATTATTAATATTGATATTTTACAAGTGGTACTAACCTCAAATGTCAACCCACGAAAACCGTGCTATTTTCTGCAGCCATTGATTGGGTCTCTTGACAAACAACGATAAGAAAGATAAGTTATTTTGGTATTCCAGACTAAATCACCAGGAGTGACTTCACTGCTACCTTTTTACGATGTGCCAACCACTGGAACAAAAGAACATTGATACCAAGGACGTTTTCAAAACATAGACCCCAGGTCCATGTATCACCTTAGCTGTGGACCTGGTCCTTGGATCTCTCCATGGAACCAGTCTATTATTATTATTATTATTATTATTATTATTGTTGTTGTTGTTGTTGTTGTTATTGCTTTCTGGTGCTGAGGCCGAGCTTGCGATAATAAATACATAACGGTTAACGACCATCTATCTCTACCACACAGTACACCCAATTTTGATCATGGAATACTTGCACTGTGGAGATCTACTTGGCTTTCTGAGAAAAAGTCGTGGAATTGCTGACAAATATTATCACGGAGAAGGAGAGGTAGCGCAGTTGCGCACATACGACCTGGTCTCATTTTCAAAACAGATTGCTACAGCGATGGGGTTTCTGGCATCAAGAGGGGTAAGTAAGTGATGCGAGGATCAAGCAAATGTTCAAAAATCTGTCCTTTAAGGTACATTGTACGTTTGTCATCGGTTTGAGACAAATACAGTGTATATACAGATTTCAGACCTGGAAACCTTTACACCTGCGTATTCGCGTCCATCATTTCTACCTGAACATTATAGGGTAAAGGGTAAATGGTGAAGAGTAGAGATTTCTACCCGAGTTTTGTCATGGCGGATTAAACTTCAGCATCAGTTCAATTTCTTCAATTTTCAACAACCTGTCTCGCGACCAAAGAATGACCATAATGGTAATTCTTTAGTCGCGGAACAGGGGGGTTCATTGCAAATTTTCGGTGGTCTAGCTAAATAAAATTCAAGAATTAAAATTCGATCTATTGCCTCTTAATTGCTACTACAGTACCCTTTCAGATTTCTAAATGGCACAAAAATAAAGACTTATCACTCCCCTCCAATATGTACTAAAAATAAAATGATCAATTTCTTTGAAACTGTTGTGCCCGTTCATTCATGACTTTGTATGGGAAATATAAAATTATAAATGCTAAAATAAGCTGTAAATGTAGAAATAAACTTCACTTGCCTCTGCGTACAGTTGTCTTAGTCTTTTCTGTGCAATTGGAGGGCAAACTGTGTCCGTTTTAGACGGGTTTGTGGCTTACGAATTTTTACGATGTCTTTAGTTGTCATTTCCCCTCATAAAGGGAAGATCTCGTCCCACAAATTGCTCTCGCATGACAAAGCAACGGTCCGAATCGCCATGAAAACACCAACGCCTTTAGGCCTGATAAATTTCCTATCACATCAATAGGAAACTTACCTGGCCTTAAGGCTGCGGTGTTTTTATTGCGATTCGGACCGTTGCTTTGTCATGCGAGAACAATTTGTGGGACGAGATCGCTGCGAGTCACCAATCTTTCTTCTCTTTACGAGGGAAAACACAGGGTGCTCACACAATGTGTGTGAGTAACCGATTGTTATTTCATAGTAAATGTACTGGATTTACCGTTTGCTTCAGCTATAACGCTATATCGCTAAGTATGTATATCGCAATCAATGTTAAATAAACGTTGAATTACCTTACCTGTTGTATATAATGGTCCTTTTGCCT
>NC_090875.1:37000972-37008472 GCF_036669935.1 Montipora foliosa
TAATATTGAGTTCCGGTTTTTGGCATTTTTGGCACTGAAATCTAATAAATATTACGTGGAAGTCACTGAGAAGACCATTAAACACCGTTTTCGTGAAGTGCACAGGTGTATATTTGCGAAATGGTTTTAAACTGGTAAAAACAATCTTGAAATTTCATGCACGGCAGTATTCTTGTTTAACACTTTACCAGTCTCAGCACTTGGACTCCTTCGATTTGGCTACTGCCTATTTTGCTGTTATGTGGCCTCATCTATCAGTAGTCCCTTCAGAAGATTATTCCAAGCCGACCACATGGCTGATGAAGAGACCAGACCACAACACCGTACTCTTTTCGACTAGTGTGTGCGATCTTCAATATCCCACTGTTTATGAGCGTTGAAGGTTGTGAGACGGGACCTGCGATTTATAGTCCTTATTCGCGAAGACTTGAAAGTCTAACCATTTGCGGATGTTATTACAAAGGCAGCACTTTCTCCTCAATTATTTTAAGACCCTGAGTGTTGCGGATCTTGCCGGAGTCGAACTCACGATCTCCTGCAAAACAAACTGATCCACCAGCGCGCGGGTGTTCCTTTTAGCGATCAAGTCTATCGACGCAGAAAAGATGTCTTCCTGTAAAGCTAAGGATGGGATTTACTGTTAAACCAGGTTATAGCCCTGGCGGCTAAACGATGAAACGTACCGTTTGTCGTCCAGCAGCGTGGTTTTCATGATCGGCTACCACACAAAACGTTATCGGAACTAGTGAGCTGCAAGAGTGTTTATGTAAAATATAGAATCAGGAACCTGGAACGCGTTTTTTCCTTTTTCTGATCCTAGCCTTTGAACAGAAGTGCCTTTGTCAGTTCTCGTTTATGTACTTGCAAAACCAAAAGAAACCGTGTAAGAAAAACCAAAATTAATTAACAAGTAAATAAATAAATAATGAGAAATAACCGTAGACTGCTTTATGCAACATGATTTAAGGCAGTGCAAGTTTTCGGATGGTAAAAGTTAAGACAGAAAGAAATGTCTATCGTGATTTGGTCAGATCATAGACATACTTTTAATTTCAATACTCTGATTTCAAAACTTGTTTGTAGACCTTTTTTTAACCGGTTGAGTAGGGATCCAGACAGACAATTTTTAATTAACAATTAAAGATCACCACTTCGAACGGTTGCCGACGACTCTGCGGTTAACTATCAACATTCCATTGCGTGAAAACCAGAACCCGGAGTATGCAAAGATCCCAAGTCTTACCATGTAGAAACGGGAAACAGAAGGTGAGCGAAAGAAACTTCTTTTCATAGTGTGTTCACTGATTAGTAACAAGTCATATTTTAGAAAGAGGCCAGTATAAATTTCGAAAAACAATGCCAATCGTACCCGTCACCTTTCTAGTCACAAAGTAACTCGCGAACTGTGCACCGTGACACAATCCGGACTGCAGGTCTAAAACACGGGTCACTTTTGACGGGTTACTCGTGGCAGGTCATTATTTTACCTTTTCGAAAGTAACCCAAAACACTAATTGATTTGGGTAACCATAGACCTAAACTTGGCTTTTAGGCCTATGGTTAGACAAATTGAGGGTTTGGGGATACTTTCGAAAAGGTAAAACTGTCAAACTGAAAGTGACCTTTGTTTTAGACCCCACCAAATCTCGGTCATAAATTTCTGGGACACTTGATGCCACACATAAGTTCACCCCTTCCCCCCTTTTCGAAGTTGTAAGGGAAAAAAAACTATCGACTTTCCTCATGAATGCCCAAAGTCGTAGCGCGATCAACATTGAAAAGAGGGGAAGGGGTTGTATTTTAGATTGGTGTCATCATCTTTTTGGCTGGGATTGTAGCTAGGCAACTAGACGTCATAGCGGACCGAAGTAGGGATTAACGTGCATTTAATTTCATAACTTACAGCTTAAGTTACCACTTAATAGCACTTAATGCCAGGCGAAACAATCAAGCATTACGTTCAACATTTTGTCTCAATCAACTTTGCAGTGAAATGGTTTTCCGACGTATGTGACTAGGTCTAACATTTTCACTTATTTAAATGCTCTGCTCGTTTAACTGCCAACATTACAAAATTTCGGTGAGTAGGAAACGTAACATTTAGAATTTCAGCGGTTATGAGCAAAAAGCGTAATGCGGGCTCACTTCGTCAAATGTTTTCCTCTTTCGTTTACGGCGTTTTGATCGACCATGATGCCGGACGACCAATACGATTCATCGTAGCCGCCGGGCCGGCTTTAACTGGCTTAACAATAAAGCCGATGTATCCCTCTAAGAAGGCATCGTTTTGACGTCCATAGACTTAACAGCAGCAACGAGAATGATGCCGTGAAAGGTGTAATAATTATAAGATTGTTTTGATCATTGGAAAGCCATGCCATTTTGCAAATTTTTATGCAAATATATCTTTCAACGCGGAGAAAACAATTTTCGAAGTGACTTCTACTAAATATTTATTATTTTTAATTCCAAAAAACGCCAAAAACAGTAATTCAATCTTAACTCAAACTCAACTCGTAACTCGATCAATAGCCGATCCCTTCTTTGTGAGTGGTTGTAGATGTTTTTGAGGTGGTTGTAGGCACGTGGTTGTAGATATTTTTGAGGTGGTTGTAGATGGTTTTAAGTGGTTGTAGGTGGTTTTAGGTCGTTCCATGTTTTAGTGGCTATCCGAGCAGGGTTTCGAACGTTCAACCACGATGGTATGAACCACCGTGAACCACCGTGACATGAACCACGATGGCATGAACCTCGATGGCATGAACCACCGTGGCATGAACCACCGTGGCATGAACCACGATGGCATGAACCACCGTGGCATGAACGATTGTTTTGCCGGAACGAAGCGGCAGAAATACGGGAATGCCGTACGATGTATAGTTGCATTTACATGTTGAGGCACAAGACGTTTCCAGCCTCGTAGACCACCAGGACACTTTGTCGAATAGGAACCCAGACAAGAGACCTTCTGTTCGGTTGTATGCTAAGGTTCGAGCCTTGAATATCCTTCAGTTGTCCTGTCGCCCGTTGAGACAGCTAGTTTACAGGAAAACATAAATTTGGTGGAGACAATAGCCATGAAAGTTTTCACAATTTTTACCACTGAGAATTAAAGTACAGACTACACGTTCAACACTACCCGGATTTAGAGAACGAAAGGAGTTGAATTTCGTATTATTCAGAAGGCCTTGTAAATTCTGCATTGAGAAAATATTATTAAAGTGTACAGACAATTCACCGTACGTCCGTTAAGTATGCCTTACACATGCAGTAGCTTTTTAGTATTTAAACCGAATTACGATTGTCGCGATTGGTATCGTGTGAGAAACGCTTATAAAGGCAGAGGTTGTAGTCGATATGCAAACAATAATACATACTTTATCCGCAATGGTATTCACAATTCACTGGGACATACGACACTGATCCGTTATAAGATCCGCCTGTAATTAATTTGCTGGAGTAACATTAAATTGTAGACGGCATAATTTTTTTTCCCTCAACGCTTGAAACATTTAATGTTTTCTTTGATGAGTATTCTCAACAACTGAACAGATAACGTGAATTACAGCCAGAAACCCATAAGAGTTGAAACGTGTAACGCGCGTTCACAGCTTTCGAATATTCAGTGCGAACTGATTGGTTGAATGTTTCAGTGCTAAGTACCATATTTGGAAACCCCTCGCTCTTGTTGTTCCAAATATGGTACTTAGCAAATTGAATATTCAGAAGCTTGTTTCCCAACACACAAGGGGCCGTTACACGTTTCAACCCTTATGGGTTTCTGTTAAGCCCGCCGCACACGGTGAGGAAAGAGCTGAGCAAACTGCCTCGCGAGGCGGTTTGCTCAGCCGTTTTCTCACCGTGTGCGGGGAACTTTTGGTGAGAAATAGGCCTCGCGAGGCCGTGAGGAAAAAATCAAACATGTTTGATATTTTTCGCCTCGCGAGGCAAATTCCTCATCGTGTGCGGCCATCGTGAGAATCGAGTTGAGCTTGGTCAATGAAGCATCCAATAAAAATACATGGTATTCTCACGTGACTTCAGTGACGTCGGAATTTCTTCTCCGACACCATCCTGAACCGCTGGAGTCACGTGAGTATGCCATGTATTTTTATTGGCTGCTTGATTAAACCAAGCTCAGCCCGATTCTCACGATGGCCGCACACATTGAGGAATTTGTCTCGCGAGGCCAAAAATATCAAACATGTTTGATTTTATCCTCACGGCCTCGCGAGGCGAATTTCTCACCACAATTTCCCCGCACACGTGAGGAAACGGCTGAGCAAACCGCCTCGCGAGGCAGTTTGCTCAGCTCTTTCCTCACCGTGTGCGGCGGGCTTTACAGCTTATACCATCCACACACCTTAACTAAAAATAGGTCCGCAATGCGTACTTGGGGTCTTATGCTTAGCTTAACTCCATTCAGCCCACCATGCGTCCATGCGTGATTGGTTGAAAATTTGCCATAACAATGCAGCAGTGAAATGGGTTCCTTCAGTATGCTTCAAATTTCAGGACCTGTTTAGAATTTGACATCGATGACTTGCCACTAATCTTTCTCTTATTGCCATTTGCACAGTTTAGACAACTTTTGGTGCACACTACAGCATCTCTATCAGCTGTTTACTAGTAACAGAAGCACTAGAATAGCTAAAAAACAAGCATGGCACTGTCATTTATTCATATGATCTTATAAATGATCAAGAGAATGCTGAAATTCAACTAGAATTCCATGGTGAATCATCAGTAGATAAGGTTCAATGAACAAGTACCCTCAGAGCTTGGTGCAAATTCCCAAACTACTGGAAATCACAGTCCATCAGCAATAACAATGCATAAACAGCCAAGAGGAATATCTGATGACCAATTCCGTCAATCAGTTAGATCATTAAATAATTAAAAATGCAATGCAAAGCTTTCAACAGGGTGCTTTCATGGATTAGAAATAAATGAAAACCTCAACAGCCTGAAGTCACAAAATGTTGAACCAGTTTATTTGTTTATAACTGGAGGTGGTAGTGCTGGGAAAAGCCATTTGATTCAAACAATTTACCACACTGTAGTAAAAATCTATAGGCATGCTCCAATAAATCTTGAGAATCCAACAGTGTTACTAGCAGTATCTACTGGAGTAGCAGTAATAAACATTGATGGTACACACAACATTTGCAATACCTAAAAATACAGGTGATGATGTAGGGGAAAATCCAGGTCCTACAATATTTGATATCATTGATCCAGCAACCACTGTGTCCACTGACTCTAGTCAAGGAAATGAAGCAATCTTTGGTGTGAATGCTGGTAAGCAATGTGTAGCAATGTCACTTACTGCTATTATATAACATCAAATTGTGGACTAATTCTACTTTGAACAATATTTTGGTTATTGGAAATAATCTATACGGTGCTAAAAGGTGTTTTGTGCAAACAAATGACTATTTGCTGTTAACTGATGTCTCTTAGAAATTCACTTCTAACTCTTAACAGAATTGTTAACTACTGGCATTAATACACTATATTGTAATGAATACACTTTAACAGATATTGAAACCATGTCTGGAACACCAGTTAACAGCAAATAATCATTTGTTTGCTCAGAACATCTTACAGAACTGTATAGATTATTTCCAATAACCAAAATATTGTTCAAAGTAGAGTTATCAAAGTAGAATTACCTTGTATTTGATGGTACATAATAGCAGTAAGTGACATTGCTACACATTGCTTACCAGCATTCACACCAAAGATTGCTTCATTTCCTTGACTAGAGTCAGCGGACACAAAGGTTGTTGGATCAATGATATCAAATATTGTAGAACCTGTAGCACATTATTTGTGTAAACCAAAACATCACCTCATTACACGACTTGTAATGTCCAACAACTTGTTTTAATGTTGGCAAGTAAAACACATTTAAGCGAAACATCATAAGCATCGTATTCCAAAATCGCCCTCAAACACGTGAAAATGCATACTTGGCTTTCACAAAATTGTTGTGACTGCCGATCCTTGACCGGCCGGTACGAACTGTTCAATTGTTGTTCCCATGCTGGCAGCTAGTAGCAGACAAGAGTGCACAACTCTTATTCAATGCAATTATTTTTTAGAGTACAATAACTTTTTCAGTTTGGGGTGTCACCCACACCGACATTTCAAGCCGATAAATTCTGGTTTGTGATAGCTTGTGAGATACTTGTGAGGTATGTGGTGCAACGCACACCGGATTTCAAGCCAATGAAGTCAATGAATGTGGGCTTGCGAAAGCGTCTTAGCTTCAGTGCAATCCGCTCTAAACACAAGCCGAGTCTAGATATGTTGGCTTGCGTGAGTAAACAACTCCCGTATCGATATCGCCGAGGAAACTCCACTCAGCGACGTCACCTGGATGAAATAACAAAGAACACACAAGCCAGGAAAGTGTATTTAATTTTCGAAATGAAAGAAAGAAAGAAAACCAATCTGAAACAGCACGACAGATCAATTTTGAAACACAAATAACTAAGTTACCTTGGACACTTACAACTAATTTGGGACCGAAATCTCTTCAAAATTTTCCCAAAACGGGAATAACGACCGCAGATTTACAAGCGATGAACCTTAACGCTAGAAGCAACGGCCGACAACAATGACTCGCAATTACTAGTACCTAGTCTACAAGCCAGACTGTCAGGTGTGTTCTCGTCCTCAAAGTGACAAACTGACTGACAAGATCTGCCTCTGACTTAGGGGTCTGTATGCATACAATGCATAAGACCCCAAAAACTGAAACAGGGGCACCCAACGATGATAATCTTCGGTGAAATATGTTTTCGGGAGAGTTAATCCGATTCTACGTTGCCAAACAGCTACGTATTTCTTTACTAAAACATCTTCTAAAAGGTTCATGAGTAACCAGGAAAGAGTAGGCCCTTACGTTTTGAGTAAGGGATATTTTGGCAATTTTTAGCACTTAACCCTTTCACTCCTGTAAGGGCCAATGAGACTTATAGGTTTTACTCTGTCTAACGCCAGACGATTTTACTCGTCAGTGGGGAACCCCACAGGATTGAAAGGGTTAACAAGAGCTAGGTTCACTCAAACACTATGTCCTCATTAATAATTATCCCTTTCACTCCTGTAAGGGCCAATGAGACTTATAGGTTTTACTCTGTCTAACGCCAGACGATTTTACTCGTCAGTGGGGAACCCCACAGGAGTGAAAGGGTTAACAAGAGCTAGGTTCACTCAAACATTATGTCCTCATTAATAACCCCTTCACTCCTGTAAGGGCCAATGAGACTTACAGATTTTACTCTGTCTAACGCCAGACGATTTTACTCGTCAGTGGGGAACCCCACAGGAGTGAAAGGGTTGAAAAGGTCACCTGGCAGTTTCGGATGTGGAAATGGTTTGGTTTTACGTTCTTAACAGGTAACGTTCAGCTAGCAAATTCTGAAATGAAGATATCGTTACCTATAATTTTTGGACACTTACTTTGCAGCTAAGATTTCAGAAAAGATC
>NC_090875.1:37013472-37023472 GCF_036669935.1 Montipora foliosa
TGAACTGTCCATGGACTTTCTCAGTAGGTTCATTCCGATTATTTGATTTTCTTCTGCCATAGCACCTTTTTTTGTCATTAGTCCCCACCGTATCTTCCTTAATCATCATCTGTGGTAGTTTGAATTTTAACCCACTACACTTCTCGCACGCTAAGCCTGTCAACAAGCGGGCACGAAAGCCGGCTGAAACTTACATGCCTGCGAAACTACAATTAACTTATTGTTGCAGCAGGTGGTAAATAGGATATGACAGTAATGAAATGTTGACAATTAACAGGAGGCATTCCATATCCTGGTTGGTCGGAGGCCAAGACCATAGCAGAATTGCAGAAAGGTTATCGCATGCCGAAACCCCCACACATCGCCAACACTATGTGAGTCTCCTTTTATACCATTTTTTGCCCTTAAGGCAGGGTAACGTACTTCTTTATTGAAAGAAAGAAATGAAGGAAAAGCTGCTAAAGAGTCGGTGTCACAGGTGGCCCAAGCTCTACGATTCGCGTGCGAAGTAATTATAATATCACATCAACATGACCGTTAATTTTCATAATATCGAAATTACAACGGTTTGTATGGGAAAAAAGCGTATCGAATTGGAAGCAAAATTAGGAGTGATTTTTCAATAAAATTGCCTCACTTAAACTCGTTTGTAGTTCCTTTTGTGTTTCGCACCGTGGGTATGGGTCGTACTTGAGGTGAACATACACAAGGAAAATAATGTTCACAGGATCTACCGGTGGTTTTGGACTAGTTTAATCCGCGCACTTCCACGTTGCACAAAGTAACTTAATAGACAACTGAGAAAAGAGGCATGCATATGAACACACTATAAAACTAAACAAATCGGATAATGGAATAAACGATCTTTCTACAGCATGTAGATATACTTACAATTCTGTAAGGCATAATCCCGCATTTCAAAACAAGCCAGTGTCCTATATTTGCAGAAGCCACGAATACACTGTTTTCAATAACAGGGCCCTTTTCTATCTGATTGAGAGCGAGCTGCAATCTGATTGGCTAATCGTTAATTAAGTTAAAATTTTAAAAAACGTGCGTTTCCGGCCTTAGCCACCAAATATCTAAAAATTAAAAATTTTTCAACGGAGTGCAAAACACTCGGCCCCAGAAATTAGGAGTCTAATTGCGCAACGATTTAATCCGCACTAGGTGTAACTCAATTATAAACCATATTATTGTTTCGTTTGCACTGAGCTCGTAGTTCGTGGCAATCAGAGATTGCCGTCTTATTGGGCAATCGCACTCACCATTCTGTGTCTTGATCCGCACCTTTTTGACCAATAAATCCTTGGTTGGATAGTTGTCTACAATCAGTGACATCTCCAGGACCAATTAACGGACTTATAGCATCGGGAGAATTCTGGACGTTCTTCCCAAATGTCAACAGAACTCGGATTGAGAGGAAGAATATTGACTACACAGGTTAACTCAGCAAGGAATGTACGCCATTGTTCTTCAGTTAGCTCTCTGTTCTGCCAAACGCTGTTCAGAGCTTACGAGCTGATCTGATCAATGACTCGACGACTCCGTTGGATATTCCATCTCCACTAGAAATCACAGGTATATTTTTCTGAAAGAGTGCTTTGAATCTTGGGGAATACCCAAAATGATAACTTGCGCTTCTCGAAGTGTTCTTGTATTTAATTTGACTTGCAATGGCCCAAACATATCCAGTGCGGTATTCGAGAATGGTGGGAATCAAGCAGCCACTCAAATACTTGGTCACTGGCCCATCAATTGGTCAAGGGTTTTTTTCGACGTTTGCGGCAGCGGACGCACTTGGTGACAATAATTTTTGCCATCTTTGAAAGCCCGACGATCCAAAACTTTCGCCTTGCTTCGAACATGAAGCTCTTGTAACCACAATGTCCTCGCTTCTGGTGGAGGTGGTACAAAAAGAGGACCACCAGTTGATTGTCTTTTGGCAGAATGATTGGGCAAATCATGCCTTGAGGTAGTGCACTAGCACTTTCGAGGCGGCCATAAGCTCTGATCAATCCGATGTGATCAGATTTAGGAATCAATTCGCGTTCAGGAGCGATATATATCAAGGGAATCTGACACCACTTGAAAAGAAGCGACTCGGAGTCTTACAGCTTCTGAACTGTTAGAGGACTCTTATTTCAAATTCTTTTCCTAGTGGGTTGAACAAATCGACGTACATAGGCAAGGACTCTCCGGATTTTGTAAATGAATAGCAACTTCGCAACGGGTGAAAGAATTTTGGGTTATCCAGTGACCGTGGCTTTTATTGTTTGAAACTCTCTGGTGTTCCAATGATCTCCGTCAAGCTTGTTTCGTTTCTTAGATTTCTTGATGGTCTTCATCTCTTGTAAGGCGTCTCTGTATTTATGTTGGGATCTTTGTGTTTGGTCATCAAACTGTGGCCATTCGGATTCTGGCAGCTTTAGAAACGAGCCCCACTGTTTCTTGGATTTCGGAAACTCGTACGGACACGAAGGGTCTGAATTCTCGAGGTGGAGTCTTCAGCCAAGACAAAATGGTTTGAGATTCCTGCCAAAAGGTCTTATCGTACTCTTTGAAATTAGTGCCTTTCAGCACGTGTCGTAAATCCTTGCGAGTGCCGGGCACCCAAGATATGAAGTCGTGGAATAGCTTTTTTCTTTCAATGGAGCGTCAAAGGGCTTGACAGTCACAGGGACACATTGATGACTTCCGTCGCGTAGCTTCGAGCGAAAGAAATTGGCTGCCCCATATCCCAGTTCTCCTCCATCTGCAAAGCCATGTACTTGGGGTAGGTCTATTGCTTCTGCTGGCTTTAACTTCTGATCTAATTTGAAGGTGGGCAGTTGGTTTATTGCTGCTTCACTCTCCTTCTACTTTTGTTGGGTTGCTTCAAGGAGGATATCATCCCAACCATACCCGGTAGTCCACAGCTCTTGTAGTTGTTTTAGAGTCACAGATGCTATGAGGCCAATAGGTTCACACATCTGAGCAAGCAAGGCGAGGTACGATCTCTTTGTAAAATCTTCATTCGGTCTTAAAACTGAATCCTTTTTTAGACCAAATGTGTCTTCTTCTTGTCCCACTTGTAACCAAGCAAGTCTATACATTGTTCACCGCAGGTTTGGCCGACTTCTCTGCTGTTTGACTGCCACGCCTTGATCTGGAACTGACCATTTCTAAGTACTTTGTCAATTATACCAGTCACCTGCCTGACTTCTGCAATGCTCGATCTGACTCCTAAAAGCTCTTGCTGAACAAATTTAGAGACAAAAGTCACCTTCCTGTTTCATTCCGAGCATCCAAGCAAGCAAAACTCCCGTGTCAAAAACCTTACGCAAGTAAATAAATTTCTCACTGGAGTCAGGATGAAATCCTTTTCTGAAGAACCTTTTCCCTGAATAATAAATCATGAAATAGACAGCAAGCTTTCTTTCAAATAAATCTCGGACGTCAAGAATTAGTCACATTTCCAAATAAATTTTTTTACTTAGAAACTGTGCAGAGTTGAGTGCAAATGACTATCAATAACCAGACAACATAGATAACATAGATCCATTCAATATGTTCGATTCCTTCAATGAGTTTGTGAAACCCATACCCAGCTAAAGTTACCTTGGTTACAGTGTTGTACATAACATCGCCGTTAGTAAAATATGTAGAAAAACAGATCACCACTAGACGGCCAAATGTTGTCGAAGTCCATTATTCGTCGCATTGAAGATTCCGAATGTTTATATTTCACTGCCTGTTTCGTTTATCGATTTGACCTTCCATTCCTGAGCTCCATAAGGGTATATTTTGCTTAACGATCTACCAAAACGCCTCTCGTGAGAGAGATGAGTTGGTGATTTAATCGGAGGTCTTGGGATTGATTTTCAGCATAGTCAGAGTTTAATTTCTTTCCTTCTTTGGTCTACGACTTTTTAGTATCACCCAACTAGTGGATTGGCTACACTACTAGAGGTCTATTAGTAGTAGTCCTCAAGTAGTGAAAAAAGCGTGATGCTTTCTTTCGTTTTATTCCCAAATAAATATATTTTCAACTTGCATTTGCTAACTTTATTGTTGCCTTTTCTGTCCGACTAGTTGGGTGATACTAAAACAATTAGACCCGTAGCCCGCAAGGTCCACGGGTCAAAAGCCCATTCGGTTTCGCCTCATGCGGGCTACGGGTCTAATTGTTAAATAGTCACTACCTCTTACCCAAGGAGAGTTTGAGGTAAGAAGGCGAATCTCCATATTTGGCCCTATATCCCGATGAAAATTATTTGAATTCCGTGTCATATTGCGTGGTTATTTCAAAGACGACACCTTAGTCAGTTGGTGTGAAAGTACACCGCACGGTCATGGTAACCACAGATAAAAACAGGAGCCCATCAGTAAAAGCTTGCTTCTCCCATCCAAGTCCTGTGAGTCAACCTTTGCGCGTATCTTTCTATTTTTGGAACGCCAGTTCTTGTGCTTTTCACTTACTGTTTAGAATGGACAATCAGAATAAAGATATTGTCTGACAAAAAATGAAAAGGCAAAAACAATGCAAGCAAATTGATGTAAATTGATGTAAATGCGAGTCTACTGCTGATGAGTTAGTTCTAAAAATAGAAAGATACGCGCAAAGGTTGACTCAAGGTTATAGTGCATAGGACCGGGAGGCTCGTAGGCAAGGCTTTTGATAAAAATAACCTTGGCAACACGGGCGCGATCTAAAATAGATTTCGAGTAATTATCATGGGGAACAGGGATTCCCTTGCTGGTAATTAATTATTTCATTGCTAGAAAGTTCCCAAAGCTGTAAAAAAAAATTATGAAGCCACAGTCAATAAAAACACGGCACTCATTGGATATAAATTATTTGGCTCCAACTGACTTCTGCGCCACATCGCAGATGTTGAATATGATGTTCTAATTACGTCACGCGCAAATCGTAGAGCTTGGGCCACCTGTTGGGGTATGACCAAAAGAAGCCGTCGTTATTGCCTTCACTTATGTCAAGCAATCAGGTCACAAACAATAACATTTTCTTACAATTGGAAGTAAATGTTGACCGATTAACACATCCGGCAATGGGGGAAAAAAAAGAGCGAGTGCCTTTTACACGAATTCAGACGATGATCTCAGTTTCCATTATATTTCACGTGTAGATGCTCAACCATGCATTGACCTCAATGAAGACATTTGAACTTCGGAAGCTTTCGGGGGTACAGTAATAGATGATCCATGGCTGCTCTTTTTGCACTAATTGTATAATCACGTGATGTGTCGTCATTCTTAGCCCATAAAATCCCTAGTTTTTACTCACGAGCTCAGCGGTCATGTTATTTCCCACATAAAAAGAATAGGCTTATTTTAGAATATATCGTTAACTAATACAGGAGGGTTAGATCGTATATCACCTTGGCCACCATTCTTTTTCTAGGGGAACCCACATGGCCTGACGTCCTAAGAAAACGAATAAATATTGTAATAAGAAGTGTCTTCATCGTAATGTCCTTTTCTATGGCGCCCTGTTTTCTGCAAGGAAAATGAAAAACCGGTGGTTTTCGGTATTTCAAGCCTTTTCGTCCTTTTCTGTAAATATTGCACAGTACGGAAACCGTAATCTAGCCGATTAGCTGCCACAAAAGTCATAGCTAGACGAGATCGAGGAGAGTCCTAGTCTGTGAAACAGAACGCTTTGTGACTAGTTTTATCTCGAACTCCGTTGCTTTTAAAATATTATTTTTACCACATGCATAAATGATGTATCTCCTAACGCGCTGTTGTTTCTCACAAACTAATTCTTTATCGTCTTCCCGTCGCCTAAAAACAGCAACCCTGGTGATATATATTTGAAATCATGATATTTTTTAACAGAAGGATGAGACCGAGTTATAAATTATCTAGAGTTACTGCTTCTATAATTCTCATCAATCAACATGACATGAGTGGACGGGGGGTGAAAACTAAGATAACGTTAAACTGTTTGTTCCCAGGTATCACTTCATGGAGAGGTGCTGGCAAGAAAATCCTGACTTTCGTCCACATTTTGAAAATATTCGTAAAGATCTGCTTTCTCTCATCGAAAAAGAGGTAATTATCGAGATTTGCGTTAAAAATGCCAATCTGACACAACACCTTTTTTCGTTTTTAACTTCCCTCTTCATAAACGATAAAGATATTCAAGTAGAGAAGTTTTCAGATGACTGTTGAAGACCTCTCTAACAATGCATGGCAATTATTTGTCGACACAGTGGTTGCCCACAAATATCTCCAAGAAGCACCACATATGGAAATAACGTCCGAAAGTGTTATAAAAACTCTCTCATACAACTTCCCTCAAAAGCCCTTGAAAAGCCATGTTTTGGCAGACAATTCAAGTTTCCATTTTCCCAATTTTTCAAATTCTAAACTTATTCTAAATACATATATTTGCAAGGTGAAAAAAAAAAAAAGAAAGAAAAGCAATGAATAGCGAATGATAATTACAAAGAAACAAGCAAGATATAGACTAGTTTTGAGTGTGAAACCTGATTTTCGTAAAACAGTGCTCAATACATAAAAGTAGAGCGAAATATATACGGAAGAAAAAAACACTCATCCCCTGATGAGTGGGCGACCACGAAACAGGCTTGTAGGGATGAACTTGTAGTTTATGTGTTTTTTTCTTCTGTATATATATATATATATACAGCTTGAATATCTATAATGTTGACCAAACGAAAACTCCCAACAGAAGGATCCAAAAGGATGCACGTTGTCTCCTCAGTTAGTATTTAAAGTTGCATATAAACTGGAGAGGAACAAAACTTCTCGAAGGTCCAGGAATTTAATAAAACATTTCGGCCCTTCGGCCTTCTTCAGGTAAAATTTTTAAAAAAAAGTACAAGTTAAAATCTAAGGATAAAAATGAGAGGATTTCATCCAGATTTTTAACTTGTACCTTTTTTAAAAATTTTTAACTGAAGAGGCCGAAGGGCCAAACGTTTTTATAAATTTCCTGGACCTTCGAGAAGTTTTGTCTTCCTCTCCAGTTTATACAACTTTATATATATCTATATATATATATATATATATATATTATATATGAAATAACGTGATAAATTGATCATCAGCTAAAAGTGCTCAATGGGTCTACCAGAGCTTTGAATAGATACGTAAACTTGAACTAGGTCAAAAACATTTATTTGCTACTCCACGGTTCATGCTTCACACGAAGCAATCAACTGCCAAAGAAGGAATACATGATGTTTTACAGTGATTTTGAAAAAAAAAAGGAAAAAAACGGTAGCACTTCACTATAGGCTGGGGTGCATAGCAACGGTTAAACAATACAAACTGTTTCCAGTGAGCTGCTAAAAATAAACCTTAAATAATTACGCTATTAAGAAGGAATTTCTTTGCATGTCTGCAACTTGTTACAAGCACATTTCTGTTGTTAAGGGGTCGCCAAATCTGGTCTACAAATTATATAGTATTTCTCCCACAGACATAATTACACTTCTTCGTTACATTTGAATAGGATCTCGCATGCCTAACAATCCGCCACTTTTAAATGGCGGATTGTTAGGCATGCGAGATCCTAAAAAGTGATAATCGACTTTCTTGTCTTTCAAACCCCATACATACTTACTAAGTTAAGTGAAATTTCTGTAGCGTTCATTTCTAAAGGAACACGTGTGGTTTCTATAACGTGATTTGAATGATGTGTCGCAAAGACCGATGTAAGTTTGCTTTGACTGAGATGTTGTGACCTCTGCTTGATAGATGATATTCCGCACGTTGCACTTTCCGTATAGAGGCAGGATCTTTTGTCAACGGCAGTTGCAAGTGTTGATAGTTTTGAGCGGGTGTGATTCGATGACTTGTTAATGACGGCTTTATTTTGGTTGGATATATTGTTTTTACATTGCTCATAGCAGCTATAACTAATTTTGAGAGTGTTCCGGTTGAAAATTCTGTGCAAAGGGTGTGATTTTGGGAAGTGCTTGCCGATTAAGGTGAGGAAACACTTTTCAAACTTTGTTTTGACGTTTTGGCAGTATGGAGATTGAACCAGGTGATGTTTCTAGGCCTATTCTTGCGGTGTTTTGGTTTGTGGAGTTGTTTTTCTGTAGGTTAGATTATATATTTAGCCGCTCTTGTTGAGTGCATCCTGGTAGGTTTCTTTCCGCTTTATCAAATGATTCTTTGTCGGAAGAAATTTCTGAAAGGCGCTTGTTTATGATTCCGGTATGTTCTTTAGGATGGATGGGGGGTGGTTGGATTTCTTGTGAACGTAGAGTGGGATGTTTCCTTCTTTTGTGTGGGGATAATGCTTCCCAGATTGGAGGTCAAGGGTGACGTCTAAGAAATTTACTTTAGTGATGTTTGCTTCGACTGTGATCTTTAAGTCGTTTTCACGGAAAATTTGGCAGAAGCCCTTCTTGATTCTTTCCATCTGTTGAGGGTTTGAGTTAAAAGCTGCCAAATCGTCGTCTCTATATAGGCCGATGCTGTTGCCATACGTTTTTAGACAAGACAATAAATAACAGCCCACTAGTTTCACATGTTTCAGCGCCATCGAAAGATCCCTTTGTTATTTCGAATCGGCTGGCAGAGGATTTTTTCTCCCAGGGGCAATCATTGGAAAAGAGGAGAGATTGCTTGGAGAGGAAAATGATTTCTCTTTCGTCGGCACTGATGGGTCTGTAGGTATTGGCGAAGTCGAGTGCTTTGGTGAGCAGTTTTCTGTGATAGAGGGGTAGAAGTCACATACATCAAAGCATATGAATGAGAGGTTTTCTTTGTGCTGTAGGGCGTTGGACCAGTTCAGTACGCTGATCGTATTTTTCCACTGATTGATTTGCGTCTTTTGGACTATATTGAATTATATCTAATATATATAATTGTTAATTAGGTTAAAAGTATTGCTTCATAGAATAAAGATTAGAGAAAAAAAATAAACGAGGACAACTAATGTAGCAATCAATCATTACACTGAGCGAAATGATATATGAAATGAATGATATACTGAACTGCGGATATGAAATCAAGTAAGGCTATGATCCTCGCAGTTATGGATGCAATTTTAGCAATTGCGTAGAGATGCCTGAGAAATTCAGGACTTCAACGGGGTTTGAACCCGTGACCTCGCGATACCGGTGCGACGCTCTAACCAACTGAGCTATGAAGCCAGTCACGTTGAGAGACTGGTCATTTGGGGGTTTCTAATTTTTCCGTGAGGAATGAATCAATGACACGCAATGATATGTGAAATGAATTATATACTGAACTGCGGATATGAGTTTTTCAGGGCTTCTCTACGCAATTGCTTAAATTGCGTCCATAACTGCTAGGACCATAGCCTTACTTGAAATCATTACATTCTTAATATGTTGGGTAGTCTATACAAGTATTAAATTTGTTTAGTACTTACACGTAAGTACTAAACAAATTACATCCTTTTCAAGACTTCCTGTCTGTATACAGGCAGTCGCATCCAGAGACTAGCGTCATTAAACTGATGAGGCTAGAGCTGAAGAGACAGAGCTATTTCCCGCCAGATCTTACTTGAATAGTTTCTCTTGACCCAATGAGGACTCTCTCTGCTATTTGTTAATACCGTTCTTGAGAAAAAATAGAGTCGTGTGGATCGAGTAATTAAATTATTCGTAAGAAATGTGTTTTAAAAAACCCAGGCAAGGCGGGCAGACAAGCAGTCGGAGCAGAAAGCAGACATCAAGCACGAAACAGCGATTAGAAAATTATGTTCCTTTGTATGTGAATTTTTCAGTTGTACCTCGGACTGTTGGACGAATCGGGGGAGAAGTACGATGGAACAAAATAACTCAATGGTCGAGGACCGTGTGCGCGGCTTCAGTTCAGCCGACGCCCTAAGAAGAAATGGTCACGTCTGAAGTTGTGAAGAGGCAATCAGTTCTTCTTTTGATTTAATTGGGTAAAAAGAGAATCAGTAAGCGTATTGAGTCACAACCATAGCACGATTTTTATCCCTTTTGTGTCATTTTAGCGTAAACCGCTTTGAATATGTAGA
>NC_090875.1:37028472-37033472 GCF_036669935.1 Montipora foliosa
TTGAGGAGCAATAACTATGACTTTACACAAGTTTAGGTTTCACGAGTAACCATGATCGTTTAATGCTACAGAACTGTTTCGTATGGTACAAGTACCACACTCATCAGGCAATTTTAACGACTGAACTGTTGAAATTGTAAAGCTGGCAGTTAAATACGGAAATTTGAATGGTTGCTATAGTAAATGCGTTACATTTTAGCAGCTGCTAGGTAACAAAACATGATACAAGGGGATTCTATGTCGGTATTTTAAATTTACGTTACTCTAAAGTTCCGGAGTACATATCGGTTTCTGTGGGGGCATGAACTTGCTAATTCGTTTCTTCTGTTGAGGCTACACAGTTCTTTCTTACACATGATTATGAATTTTTCATTCAGACAAAGACTACATTTTTTGCTAATATTGCTGTAGGGTCTACATTTTTTAAGAATTTTCCATTTGATTTGAAACGGCTTCTTTGCATCTTGTAAGTGCCAAGCTCTGTCTCATTTCTTCTGTTTGAATGTCGAAAAGATGTTTTGTGATTCCTGTAGCGTTCCTTGAAGTTTGTGGCTAGTCCAACGTAGGTTTCAGTTGTTGTCTCGGTGGTGACTGTTGCTTGATAAATTACGTTAGTTTGAAGGCATTTTCCTTCGAGTGGGCATTCAGGCTTTTTTCTACAATTGCAGGTGTCAGGTTGCGGTGCTGGTGTATTTGCATCTGAAAGAACGTGTTTGTTGTGTGACGATATGATGGATTTCATGTTTGGCATGCATGAGTAGCTTAGCTTGAGTGTGTGTCTGTTGAAAATCTTGTAGAGCGGATGGTTGTTCTGGAAGCATTTTTCGACGATATGTAGGAATTTTCTACCAAGGTTGGTTTTCACGCTTGAATCGAAAGGGGGACTGTACCACGTAATGTCCCTTTTCCTCTTTCTTTTGTTTTTCGGAGCGGGCTCTGGATTGTATGTTAGTTTGTGGTCATATCCACTTTCTTTGAGTGCGTGTTGATAAGGGCCAATTGATTCGTCGAATACTTCTTTGCTGGATGAAATGTTAGTTAGTCTTTTGTTGATGTTGAGTGGTATGTTTTTCAGTAATGCTGGGGGGTGGTTGCTTTGCCGGTGGACGTACGATAGTTTGTTGTTGGGCTTCATGTATGGTTTGTAGCTTCCATCTGTAAGGTCGAAGGTTACGTCAAGGAAGTGGACGATTTTTTTGTTGGCATCGATTGTGATCTTTAGGCCATTTGATTTAAACACATTGCTGACTTCTTTTTTGGTTTTTTCAATTTCTTTTGGGGTGGCTTTGCAGACTACAAGACCATCGTCACGGTACAATCCAACTTCATCTTTGAATTTAGATGCGATCAGGGAGAGCATGTAAGTTCCTATCAATTCGCACGTTTCTGCTCCGTCGTATGAGCTTTCCAAACATGTTTGGCACTTACAAGATGCAAAGAAGCCGTTTCAAATCAAATGGAAAATTCTTAAAAAATGTAGACCCTACAGCAATATTAGCAAAAAATGTAGTCTTTGTCTGAATGAAAAATTCATAATCATGTGTAAGAAAGAACTGTGTAGCCTCAACAGAAGAAACGAATTAGCAAGTTCATGCCCCCACAGAAACCGATATGTACTCCGGAACTTTAGAGTAACGTAAATTTAAAATACCGACATAGAATCTCCTTATATCATGTTTTGTTACCTAGCAGCTGCTAAAATGTAACGCATTTACTATAGCAACCATTCAAATTTCCGTATTTAACTGCCAGCTTTACAATTTCAACAGTTCAGTCGTTAAAATTGCCTGATGAGTGTGGTACTTGTACCATACGAAACAGTTCTGTAGCATTAAACGATCATGGTTACTCGTGAAACCTAAACTTGTGTAAAGTCATGTATATATATATATATATATATATATATATATATATATATATATATAACAATGCTTTTCTACTCAATATAGTTTCATATGGACTTTAATACAGGACTGGTCTGTTTCGTAGACCAACAAGGAGTTGGACCACTCATCAGTTAAATTCCATGTACACTGTAACATCGCTGGGGTTTATATACATCAGTAGCTTGATCGTTACAAGATTCAAACTTGAAAAACAATAGTAAAAAAGCATTTGTAAATTTATGATTGGTTGTTGAGGATGCGATTGAACCTAAGGAGAAAATTTCGCTTGTGCCTGCAAGTCGATACGAGTTCAATACGTTTGTTGAGCGTTGCCATGTCCGGTTTATATAGACTCTAGAATTTCTCGGTACTACATAGATTACATCGTTTAGTAAGGTTGCTATAAGATTTGGCCTTGGCTAGAATTTTCCAAGAGATTGCGAAGTCTTTCTTTTGATCTTTTAGCTGCCATAGATGTTTGCTCAGTTCGGTGTCATTCTTTTTGCTTTCGTTTTTGAATGACATTTGGTGGTTTCGCCATCTCGTCTTGAACTCAGTGGCGGTGAGGCCGACGTACGTCTCTGTGCTTTCGGCGGTCGTGATGGTGGCTTGATACACTACTTCCTTTACTAAGCATTGACTAAGCATTCTAGCCCAGGCCAAATCTTATAGCAACCTTACTAAACGATGTAATCTATGTAGTACCGAGAAATTCTATATTCTATATAAACCGGACATGGCAACGCTCAACAAACGTAATGAACTCGTATCGACTAGCAGGCACAAGCGAAATTTTCTCCTTAGGTTCAATCGCATCCTCAACAACCAGTCATAAATTTACAAATGCTTTTTTACTATCGTTTTTCAAGTTTGAATCTTGTAACGATCAAGCTACTGATGTATATAAACCCCAGCGATGCTACAGTGTACATGGAATTTAACTGATGAGTGGTCCAACTCCTTGTTGGTCTACGAAACAGACCTGTATTGAAGTCCATATGAAACTATATTGAGTAGAAAAACATTGCTATTACCGCTCCATTATTGTTGAGCACTATTCTGGATTTATCAGTGTGGAACCCACCTGAAGTTATATATATATATATATATATATATATATATATATATATATCAAATCCCGCTCAGGGCAATTCTTCATGTTTTTCATTCGCTATAATTAATCAGTTGATTAACGGGATGGGTTTCATTTCTTCATTCTACGGTCTATACAAATAAGCCTGCATCATTAACTTGATCCCTCTGATTAGCTGATGCCTAAGTTGGTGTTTGCCTGTGAATCGTTAGTCGATCCTTAGGTTTAAGGCTATGAAGGGGTTTAGGCTTTCCTATCCCACCCGTGAAAGAATCCCGGGATACTCACGATTGGCCAATTCACTGTCTCGATAGCTGCGTTGCCAGCGTGGTTGTCCTGATGGTGTAGTGGTCATCACACCCTACCGGTATTCAGGGGGACGTGGGTTCAAATCCCGCTCAGGGTAATTCTTCATGTTTTTCATTCGCTATAATTAATCAGTTGATTAACGGGATGGGTTTCATTTCTTCATTCTACGGTCTATATAAATAAGCCTGCATCATTAACTTGATCCCTCTGATTAGCTGATGCCTAAGTTGGTGTTTGCCTGTGAATCGTTAGTCGATCCTTAGGTTTAAGGCTATGAAGGGGTTTAGGCTTTCCTATCCCACCCGTGAAAGAATCCCGGGATACTCACGATTGGCCAATTCACTGTCTCGATAGCTGCGTTGCCAGCGTGGTTGTCCTGATGGTGTAGTGATCATCACACCCGACCGGTGTTCAGGGAGACGTGGGTTCAAATCCCGCTCAGGGTAATTCTTTTAATTCTTTTAAAAGAGGAAAAAAGGACGCAACTACATTTCCCGACAAGCCTGTTTCGTGAATCGCTTCACTCTTAAGTTAAAAGAGGCCAGTGGACGGACAACTTCTGATGACTTAAAAAAAAAAAGAATATTTAATGTAGTGTAAAACGT
This sequence comes from Montipora foliosa, assembly GCF_036669935.1. Lineage (NCBI taxonomy): Eukaryota > Metazoa > Cnidaria > Anthozoa > Scleractinia > Acroporidae > Montipora > Montipora foliosa. Next base: position 37,032,366 of record NC_090875.1, read on the forward strand.
TTCGGTTGTATGACCTTCATCAGTTACCTGCCGTGGTTTGGACTGCGTATCTCTCCGGGATCCTTCTGGTGGCCTGGCACCTTCGTTGGCTCAGGAAGCCCATTTAAACTGCTATATATATATATATATATATATCTATATATAGCAGTTTAAATGGGCTTCCAGACATCAGCACTGCACTGATGAGGCCCAGAAGGCCGAAACAGTACTGTCTGCAGTTAGATATAGCTCTTTGGCATTACAAAGCTTTTGCTTTCATGTCCAAATTGAGCACTCTACTGGGATGAGTCATTGCCGCTAGCAATTGCGCATGCTCACTAGCTCGCTAGTTTGAGCACTCTGGCATGGCTTAGATTTACCACATGTGTGGGACATTTGGGGTGGCTTTATAAGCTTAACCTCCATCCCAGACATCAGCACTGCACTGATGAGGCCCAGAAGGCCGAAACAGTACTGTCTGCAGTTAGATATAGCTCTTTGGCATTACAAAGCTTTTGCTTTCATGTCCAAATTGAGCACTCTACTGGGATGAGTCATTGCCGCTAGCAATTGCGCATGCTCACTAGCTCGCTAGTTTGAGCACTCTGGCATGGCTTAGATGTACCACATGTGTGGGACATTTGGGGTGGCTTTATAAGCTTAACCTCCATCCCAGACATCAGCACTGCACTGATGAGGCCCAGAAGGCCGAAACAGTACTGTCTGCAGTTATATATCTATATATATATATATCTATATTCAATGTATATACACAAAGTTCTTTGGGCTGTCTGAGCCAACGGAGATAGTGACGTTCCAAAAGGATCCTTTAGAGATTCCCAGTCCAAGCCTCGACATATGAATTTATATAAAGTTAAAAGAGTCAGAGGACGGACAACTTTTGGAAGCTAAAAAGTAAAATATATTAAAAAACGTTTCGGTCTTAGCCCCTCATCAGTTTACAGCATGTGGATAATAATTAGGTTTAAGAGCTTATATATGGTTTACAAGGAATTTTCGGTATGTTACAAAACTTAACAACAATACAAGTAAAAAATCATTACAAACAAAACAAAACAAAAGAAGTAATTCTATTCCGAAAGGTACAATGTAATAACAGCGAGAACT
>NC_090875.1:37040972-37043472 GCF_036669935.1 Montipora foliosa
CAACGTTGCGGATGCTACAAAGGCGACATGCAGGGGTATCGGTCGCGCATCTTCAGCGGTGCGGACAGCGCCAGGACGGGAAAAGATAGCCAAGTATGTTCCCCTTGTTTCCTCTTCCATTTCCTTTCTAGCGCCGACTATCATGTCGGCTACCACAGGGCTATCCCTACTTACTTGACCGCGCACCAGTGGCTCAGTTGGTTGAGCGTCGGGCTGTCACGCGGGATGTCGCGGGTTCGAACCCCGGCTGGATAAACTCAGAATCTTAAAATAACTGAGGAAAAAGTGCTGCCTTTGTAATTTCATCTGCAAATGGTTAGACTTTCAAGTCTTCTCGGATAAGGACTATAAACCGTAGGTCCCGTCTCACAAATATCTTCTATGTTCATAAGTTCCCTGTGGGACGTTAAAGAACCCAAGCACTATTCGAGAAGAGTAGGAGATAAAGTCCCCGGTGTTGTGGCTGTCCTGTTCTCTCCAGCAGAAGTGGCCAGCTTGGCGGTGATGTCTCTAAAAAGGCTTGTGGTGTATGAGGCCACCTAAGCAGAAACAGCAACAAGTCAAAAAGGGACTTTGCCAAGTGCTGGAATGTAGATGTAGATATAGATGATATAGATATAAAATAAATTCTTGTCGAGAACTGGAATTGTAACTTTAGTTTAAAAAGTTGGATTAAAACAAAGACAAACAATTACAGAACAGTAACTGTTCCATTGTGCTTAGAATGTTATATACTAGTAAACCTCAATAACCGCAGTGAGTAACAAATGCTTGGCAAAATTCGCATGGCACCTGAAGAATTGCCAACAGGACTAAACCCTGCGGTCTTCTTGAGCGAGAAAACAGTGGCTGTTGCTCGCGCATAGCAGCTTTGGCATTCGCTGTGACCATTTCCACTGGATTTAAGGACAGTGCCTACTAATTCAAAGGTATTTTTGCGCAGCTTACTGGATATGCGGAAAAAGCACATCTTAACTAGTGTTATTAAAATCCACAGAGAAAACTGGGGGTAGCCAGGCATTTTTCGAAGATAATTAATCAACAATATTTGTAAAAAGCTTTAAAATACAAAGCAATGTGTGGCGTTCTTTTCCAAATTGAAGCTTAATTATCTCTGAAAAATGCATGGTTACCCCTCATTTTATTTTTGGATACCAAGAGAACTTGCTAAGTTCTGTTTTCTCCGCATAGTTTCGAACCACGCAAAAATATCCCTGTATTAATAGGCACCGCCGATAGGAAATCCGATTATCTCGAGATGCGCAGAACGTATGCGCAATAACAATAGTAGCACCGACCTTAATTCTGGGCAGTAGGGTGGCAGTTGTTTTTCGTGTTTGGTAGGTGCACGCCGCTAGTGCGTGTCTCCAGGGATTTCCTGATTTGTTGGTGTAGTAATTAAGGCTTAGAAGAGTTGCTAGATTCCTCTCGCTCACGTTCTCCATCCTGGCGTTTAGTTCATTTCCCACCCACCCGCCCGCTCCAACCTCTTTCCCTGTTTTCATCCAAGTTATTTTTCTGTTATTTTAGGCCGTTCAGAATATGCTTCAAGTCCCAGCCGCTGCCCCCGTTGCGACCGTCCAGGACACTGGGCCAAGGACTGCCGAGTCCCGTTGCCTGCCACCTCAAACAGGCGCGACGTCTATTATTCGAGCAGTGCCACACTTGTTAGACCTGGAGCAGGAGGTCTTGCCGATGGAAGTTTAAAGTGATCGAGGTGATAACGTTTTGTTTGCACAACTCTTGGGGGTAAAAGAAGCTAGCGAGTTTGAAGAATCTAGTGAAGCAGTTTCATCACAAGTCAGGGGTAGTCTAAGAAGACACGTTAAAAGTTTTGGCGCAGCATAGGTATCCCTAGATATATATTATCAGTTGTATGCGAGGGTTACCGTTTGCCTTTTCGGCAAACTCCCCCTGGGAATACATCCCGCAATAATCAGCTTTGGATCATTCTGAGTTTGTTAACGAAGCCATTATGGAGCCTTTACATTCGGGTAGAGTTATGGAACTACACACGCCATCTGATGTTGTCAATCCTTTGAGTTTGACCATCCACCCCAACGGTAAAAAGAGGTTAATTCTTGATCTCTATTACATCAACAATTTTCTTATTTAAACATGGCGTCAAGTACGAAGATTGGAGATTGCCTTATCCTGTTTCCAAAAGGGTTCTTTTATGATTACTCTTGATCTTAGAAGCGGGTGCCACCATATTGAAATTCATCCAGATCATCTGAGGTTTTTGGGGTTTGCATGGGAGTTTTCATGGGAAGTGTCTGTCTGTCTTCTGCACCTTACATTTTTACTAAATGTCTTAAGCCACTTGAGAAGTATTGTTGGTTCAACGGTGTTAATATTGCTTTATTTCTTGATGATGGCTGGACCGTTTCACCTGTGCGGTCCGAGCTACTAATATTTGGTCTGATTTAAGGAAGTCAGGGTTTATCACCAATGATGAAAAGCCTCAAATGGTGTCAGAGTCAAGTTCTCGAATGGTTGA
>NC_090875.1:37050972-37065972 GCF_036669935.1 Montipora foliosa
ATGGTAACTTTTTATATTTGTGATTCAAAGTTAATGTTGTTTTCATGTCGTAAATTTTGTTGCTGATGACAAAATATTTTATTCTCGATCGACCGCCCTGAAAACTTCCTTCTGCTCTTCCTAAAAACTGTGTATCAATATTTATTTTTGCATAATCTAACAAAACCTCCACCTTGCTTAGTTCGCATTTTTGAGCTTCTGTTACAAAGTGTTATATTTTTTAGGTCACCCATCCAGATACTAACCCCGCCAGACAGAGGGATTAACTTCAGTAAACTTTCGTGTTACAAAGCTGTCAGACGCTCAGAGTGCACGCTTAAAAGAAGTTGTGAGGGAACTTAAAAATGATCAACATGTCAGCCTAGAAGCCAATGTTTCTCGATTTCCTTTTATTTACTTCAATACTTCAATCTTTCTGGGTTTAGCACTTTGCTAGTAGCCACATGTCTCCTTAGGGGGCTATTTACCTAAGACTTCTACCATGGCACTACATTAATATACAATACTAAAACAATATCGTGTACTATTAGAGCCACATATTACGCAAAGACAACTTCAATATCCTGGAAGACAATATGTTGACAACATGGATTAAAGCGCTGTGTTACTGCACTACCACACGTAAGATGACAGGAATTATTTTCTTTCTGACAATTTATTAATTGGCTGGTAGCCAGGTTTTTAACTTCAGAAAAAGATCTGTTTCGTCGTATAAACGTGTGAGCCAAAGTTGATCTTAAGCAGAGAGTGTTCCTGGACTATAAAACTTTTTCTAAATATTGCTTCTGTGATGTTTGGGTCTTGGATGGTTTTTGTGCCTTGGTGAATGGATTTCCTCTTATCAACATTTAGAGAGGTACATCTGGGACATGGATTCCATTTGTCCGTGCGCTGTTCGCGGTGTCCACAATCCGGGGATCCCTGCAAGGAAACTTGATCTGTTCATGGACTCTCCTCTTAAGGCTCGGCCCCAGGCCCTTGTGGCTAGCTGCCTTCCCCGGTTCTTTGTTTCTAGTGACGTTTTTGTGCTTTTTAATTTGTAAATGGCGGGCGTTTTTATTATGAATCAGTAAAGGCTGTTTTCATTAAAAATGCTGTCAGTGGCTGTTAATTGATCGGGTGAAATGGTTGTGTTGGCCACACTGGGCTGGTGTTAGCGTGTGTCACCGTGCTTTTTTTGTTGTTTTTCACATTTTTGTTCATCATTTTCGCATCCTTGAGGACGCTGGCTTGGTTGAATTAAATGATAATCCATTATGGAGCGTTTTTTTTTTTCGCCAAATGCCGAACGGCAAACCGCAGTTTGAGGTTTGCGCTCGACTTTGAAAACACGATGCTAAATGTCCCTATTATCAAGAATTAACGACTGGGCCGCTAAATGACTGTTATTACAACAGGCATCTGTCCAAGCGGACGTTATCTTTTTAAATCTTGCTGAAGTTTTTGACAGCGTACCCTATTAGCGGTTTTTCAAATGGTATTGCTTGTCGAGGACGATGCATTGAATGGTCGAGTGTTACGTCTGGTACACCATAATGAACTATCTTGGGGTATTTATTGATTTCTTCTATATATCAATGGTATGACTGAATGTGTATTATCCTCTACAGTTAAACTTTATGCTGATGACAGTTTTTTTTTTTAATAATTGATCCTATCACAACTTCGCCAAGCGGACGTTTTAATGCTGATAAGTGCGAATCATTTCGAATAACACACTCACGAGATTGAACCATGGTTATACACTTAATAAACGCCTTATATCCACAGCTCCGTAGCTTGTAGGGAGTGGACTCAAGGTAGTTCTTAGAAGAGAATCGAAGTTGTCGCTTGGGTTGTAAACATTAGTCAATTCCTGTAGGTAGTAGGGTGCCAGGTTGTTCAAGCACTTGAAGGTTATTAGCAGAATCTTGAATTCAGTCCTATATTTTACAGGTAACCAGTGGAAGTCTTTAAGAAAAGGCGTGTTGCGTTCATACTTGCCTTTTAGACAGACTAATCCTGCCTCACAATTTTGGACACTCTGTAATTTCTGTAAAAGGTTTTCAAGCGCTCCATAAAGCATAGCGTTACAGAAGTCAATCTTAGAAGTAATCAATGCATAAACCAATATTCAGTTCAGAGTCCGCCTGAGTGGGACTGTTGGCAGTGACTGTTGCCAACAGTCCCAGGCCTCTTAGGATTCCTCTACGATCAAATTCCGCTGGAGGAATGAAACCATTTTATATTTCAGAATATTTAAGTTATAGAATGGTCTACCAAGAGAGATTGTTGAAGAGGGTAGTTTCAGGAAGTCCTGAAATTTTCAGGCTACTCTCTTCGCAATTGCTAAAATTGAGTTCATAACTGCGAGGATCATTGCTTCACTTGATTTCATATCCGCAGTTCAATATATGATTCCTTTCTTATATCATTTCATTCGTTGATTTATTCATCACGGGAACATTATAACTCAAAAATGACCGTCTCCCAACGTCAGTGGCTTCATAGCTCAGTTGGTTAGAGCGTCGCACCGGTATCGCGAGGTCACAGGTTCAATCCCCACTGAGGTCCTGAATTTTTCAGGCTTCTCTACGCAATTGCTCAAAATGCGTTCATAACTGAGAGGATCATAGCTTCACTTGATGGTACCATAATGTTAAGTGATACAGTGTTGTAGCGTCTTTCGTTCCAAAGAGAGTGTCATCGAAATGTTGAAACTGTTTTGAGGACATGTAAGAACGTTTTCAGACTCAAAGCGCAAAAAAAATAGACTTTCTAAGAAAGAAAGAGTGTCTGTATGTTAACTTGTTTGATTTATTTTAGGGGTTTTACATCCGATGTGTACTTTTATGGTAGGATTTTATATAATTGTGATATTACATCTTGAATAAAGTGTGTATGAATGTAAGTATCAAGTGAAGCTATGATATCAAGTGAATATATGATCCTCGCAGTTATGAACGCAATTTTAGCAATTGCGTAGAGAAACCTGAAAACATTATTAAGAACCCCAACTGGCAGGGGGCAACCAGTTTGGCTATTTAGAAAGCGTGGTAGAGTTGCATCCGGGACAACCGGAAACAAATCCTAACCAGAGGTTAGAACGAGATTTGAACCCGGAGCAGCCGCATGCAAACCCAACGCCCTAACCACTCGACCACGCTGCCTGCACTGGCTTTGATACATAACAAATATTCAATTTTCAATAGAATATTTAAAAAATTGGTTTATAAAAGACTCATTAAGTTTGTTGACAAACATAGTATATTATATTCATCTCAATACGGATTCCGCGGTAAGCATAGCACACAACATGCTACTCTAGAAATCCTAAATGACATTCTTACTAATTTTGATAAAGGCCAGTTCACTTGTTGTTTATTCATTGATTTAAAAAAAGGCTTTCGATACGGTAAATTATGATATTCTTCTCTCTAAAATTGAAAGCTCTGGCTTCAGAGGAGTAGTAAATGATTGGTTTAGCCGGGTCATATCTAACTGGTTGCAGACAATATACGACTGTTAATGGTTATATATCGGACCCCAGTCAAACCCTCTGCTGAGTTTCCCAGGTTTCCGTGCTGGGACCCTTGCTTTTTCTCTTGTATGTCAATGATTTATATAAATAAGATTCATTTCTACTCGATTGCCGATCTTACTAGTGTAACTTATACAAACAGAGATCTTAAAACACTTGAATTTAAACTAACCTTGAATGCCAAATAATCTAATTATATCATCTTTCATCCACGCCAAAAGACTCTTTCCTTTCATCCCAATATTAGAGTAATAGCAACTCAAATACTAGCCAACCGTTAGAAATGAAAAATTATATAAAATATCTTGGTATACTCATTGATTCGAACCTTTAATGGAAATATCATAATGTTACCGTAACCTGGGCTCGCTAATACAGTACGCGAAGAACACTTGTTTTTTTCAGTTTTTAATATCGTCCGCGAGCCACACACTCTTACAATCTGCTCTGCTCTAACGACCACATGACATGCCCCAATATGGATCTACCATATTTGGGCACTATGTCACACAACAGTCCGTTACACTGCCCCCCTACAAGATAATTATTCCTCCCGGGTAAGGAGACATATAACTAAGAGAGAGAGAAAAAAAAGAGAAAGTTCAAAGTTCTTAACCAATTTCTCAACAACACTATGCCGTGTTCCCTATACATTGCATCTCGCCACAAAGTCACTACATCTGAGGGGTCTTCTCCGACTCCTGTCTGAACGCCTGAGGTTGTCCTGGCCTCTCTGCAGTGGTAAGGTTTCATAACTGGTAACGGGAACATTCCGTCTCAATCGGGGGGGTTTACGCCTTCTCCTCCGCGTACAACGGGATGCTGCGTTGCTCCTTGTGGTGTCTTCAAGCACCTCCTGGCGGGTAGATGATCCTTGAGGTAAATTCGCACCCTGTCCTTCAGGTGGTTCATTGAACCAATCCGCACAAGCATCTCCGCGGTACTGCAAAAGCATATCTCTGTGCACAGCCTTAGGCTTTGCCCGAGGGCCACGCTGAATCCTATACACAACATCATTTAGGCGTTCTACGACAACATAGGGCCCTTCCCATGGCCCGCTCAGCTTTGGAGATTTGCCTTTCTTGCGTTGAGGTTTGTACAATCACACAAGTCCGCCCTTCTTGAAAGTAAAAGCTTCACTGCGGATGTGGTATCGTCTCTTCATCCGTTGGCTACCGGCCTGCTGGTGGTCTCTTGCAAAGTCATGAACAGTCGCTATCGATGCTCGCAATCTCTCCTCATACTCGAGATAACGTAGTTCCTCAATATCAGTTTGCGGCCGCGCCAAAAGCAGATCCAAGGGGACACGCAATTCTCGCCCGAACATGAGCATTGCAGGCGTAAGCTTCGTCGTCTCGTGCTCGGCTGAACGGTATGGCATCAAAAGTAGTGTTAAATGCAAGTCCCAGTCTTTCTGATGATCCTGAACAAATGTGCCCAGTTGATTCTCTAGAGTTCTATTGTAACGTTCAACCATGCCATCCGACTGAGGATACAGGAGGTTGTCCATGTTTTATGGATCCCAAGCAAGGTGCAGACCTCCCGAAAGAGAAGAGACTCGAAATTTCGTCCTTGATCAGAATGAAGCTCGGCTGGCACCCCAAACCTACTGAAGAATTGAGACACTAGGCTTCCTGATTTGGGAGTGCGTACGCATCAGGCCATTTACTGAAGTAATCCATAGCAATCAAGATGTACTTGTTTCTGCTTTCCGTCTCCGGCAAGGGTCCTAAGACATCTATAGCCACAAGCTCCATGGGCTCTCCAACATTGTACAGCTGAAGCAGCGATCTAGTTCTCACCATGGGGCCCTTCCGGTCACATTTGTGGCACCATTCTTCAACGTCACGACGACAATGGATCCAGTAGAGTCTTCGTTTAGTTTGTTTGTTTTCTTTTTTTTCTTTTTTTTAGTGTTTTTTTTTTTTTTCCGTGTCGGTAAAAGTCTTGCCTGTCACTCCCCTGGTAAGTGGTGTCTTTGTGTATAGAGCCTTCTGGGCGTATTTTCTTAGGATCGAGAGGGTAGTGGAACTGAGTAGATTTCTCTGGTGGACACAGTAGAATCATTAACTCAGCCTGCAATGGCGTCGAACGTCATGCAACGCGTGAAGCATCTGTGTCAAATGATGGCAAGATACCGGGTTTTTGTAAGTTTCTTTTTCTGTCAAGTGTTATAAAGTTTGACAATGAAATGAGCGAAGTCAAAACAAAGATCACAATCGCCCAACTCTTATTTATGCAAAGTCAAAATTTACTCTCCAAGACACGTACGACGTTATTTATCACCAGGTAATTCCATCATTTTGGAAATAGCAGCTACTTTATTATTCATCTGCGTCACAAGTTTTCACTGATTTTGGGGCTCATTTGGTTGAAACTCAAGCACGCTTCCAACAGGCCTGTGAACCCTTCCTGCTTACAGAGCAATACTAAAAAACTTCTCCCATATCACATTTCAACCTTAAGCTCGAAAATTCAATACACACCATGATATTATAATTCACAAAGGCAGAAAATACCACAGAATCCTTTTCCAGCGAAAAACAACATATTTGCTCTTAGAGGCGAAAACCTCTTCCTATTTCATTGCGTGCGTGAAGACAAGAAACTCAATTGTGTCAAATTACCATGTACTTCAGGTAAATACTGCTCACTTTGATTTCGTCTCGACGGGCGATAGATTGTTGTCGAGGTCCAGTACTCGTCGCTTTTGAGATTCATGCCTAGTTTATCCAACTGACTTTCCATTATTGAGCTCCATAAGGGTGTATTTTGTTTAAGGATCCACTAAAACGCCATTCGCGTTGCATGACTTTCGACGCCATTGCAGGCTAAGTTAATGATTCTACTGTGTCCACCAGAGAAATCTACGCAGTTCCACTACCCTCTCGATCCTAAGAAAACACGCCCAGAAGGCTCTATACACAAAGACACCACTTACCAGGGGAGTGACAGGCAAGACTTTTACCGAAAGAAAAGAAACAAACTAAACGAAGACCTCGACTGGGTTTGCCTTATAAGGCAACGCAGTAATTAATCATCGAGATTGTGGGGCTTAGTTCTACTTTCTCAGGTCAAATTTTCAAACAACGTGTGCCAGGTACCAGGCAGACAATGTTAGCTCTACTTTTTAATAAATTATACACAGGTCAAAGCTCATATTCTGATACCTGTTAATTATTGGCCGTGTAAGTTTATAATACACAGGTACTTTAACCTTGCCTCCACTTCCTCCTTCTTATCTCAATTGATAGCGGTGTTTGTTTTGATGAAAAGTTCTTCATTGGAGATGATTCTCGGCCAGAAAGTCCTGAGAATTCTCCTAAAAATATTCTTTTTTGCAATATATCTGTCATGATTGCCTAAACACCCAAGAGTCCGCACCACATAGGAGGACTGATGGAACGATGCTCTAAACAATCCCGCGGAACTCACGAGAGATGCATGAGGAACGAGAGACCGAATAATGAATATATAAAGGGGGCGGGGATGGGGGCTGTACACTGAACAAACCAAAAGGACAATTTTATTTGGGAGACTTTTATTAGCCATTTGAAACAATAAATGGGAAAGTGATGTTATTTTAAGGTCAAAATTTTAACCTCAGACTGGGACACAGGCTCGTTTCAAACGTCGAACTTTTCATGTGCCGAATCTAATGCAAATGAGAAAAATCTATTGTTTTCGTTCATTTGCATTAGATTCGGCACATGAAAAGTTCGATCCTTGAAACGGGCCTCAGTGACTCAACTGTTTTTGCTCGAGTGTTCCTAGGAGAGAACATCTCGTTGGCCAATCGTTATACTACATAAACGTAAAATCGTCTCATATTATGATCATGCACGGGCACACTAATTAATACGCGTTAAATTATTTCTGACAACTAGATGACACATGTCCAAATTCTTAACAAACAGCAAATAGATAAAACTTAAGTCGCTAATCGTTTTCTTTTGACAATTGGGAATGGGAGCTAACGAGCAGATGTCTTTGTCAGGTAAAACAATGGTTATAGCAGACATAGTGGAGGTGATATGCAAATGTGGCAATTACTTGTCTCCGCAGCAACATTTTATGGTAATAGAGAGTTTTAGATTCTAGTACGAGAACGGCTACGAATACGAATTTTTCTCATAAAACAACAGTGAGCACGCGCAAACCAGCGCCATTTTGGCGGCAAAAACGTGACACCGTTGTCATTTTAGTACGTGGTTTTGCAAAAATGTCGTCGCGTCAAAACAAGTCGCCAAAACGATAGCGGTTTTGGCATTTTTTCGATCAGGAAAAGGCTCAGTTACCAGCAATAAGAATAACCGAGCAACCTATGCTGCTAACAAAGAGCAAGATTAATCGTCCGGGTTATAAATGTTCTCAGTATTTTCGCTAAAACGGGCAGTCAAATCTCGTACTCGTTCTCGTACTCGTCCTAGAATCTAAAGGTCTCTAATATTTGCTCCTAATAAATTTCATGGTTCATCATTTGACAATCTTGCAGAGCGAGATAGATAACCAGGCGGTATACAATGGAATCTAAATTTGCAGACATCCGCGTTCGAAATGCAACTACTGCAGTGGACACAGTCCTTCACACCGTTATACAAAAAAAAAACAAAAAAACCTAAAATTACAAAAAACGCCCTATTATATAAAATTACGCCGCGCAACGCTGATGGATTATTTACCTTTAAAATTAAGTTCGACCTTTTATCATTATTTTCTGCCTTTAACAAACACTTGTTGCTTCTTCGGATACGGTTTTCATTCTTTCACTTTGGCTGGTCGCTGTTGTATCCATGATTGATGGAACCAGGAAAGACTTCCATTTCCACCTTTGATTTGTCTTGCGGAGAATCGGCAATGCGCTTGGGAATTCTTTTAAACATTATGCAAAACAGGAAAATAAAGGGATTAATAATCAAATTATGAATCTTAAGCATGTAAATCTCTCAACTTATATCTTCTTACACGATAGACATTTCAGTTTATTCATCAATGATGGAAAGGTGTAGCCCGTGGGAATTTTATAAAGAAGGCAAGTTGCTTGGCAACGGACGAAAGGACAACTGAAAGCCATAGTCCCAGGCACGAATCGAACCTAAGAGCTCCGTAACACAGATCGAATGCTCTACCCATTGAGCTACTGGAACTTACTGGAGAGCTACAATACTCGTCACATTTGTTGGAACACCCATCCCCGTTTCCCCCTTCCTCCAATGTTGATTTCCACAACTACTAGTAGTCGCCCGAAAAATTCTGACACAACATTGAATTGGGGGAAGGGGGATGTGGTATAAGCTACGATCTTGTAACACGATGATTCTGGACCATTCGCTAAGTGTTCCAACTAAATATGTCTCGTATTGTAGGTTGTTTTATCTAGATCCTGAATCGCCTAGTTATATCTAAATCTATCTAGGTCCTGAACGACCTACAGCAGCTCTTCAGTGAGTTCTAGTAGCTCATAGGTAGAACATTCAGAAACGTAGGTCGGAGGTTCGATTCCAGCCTTGGACGCTGATTTTCAGTTGTCGTCCTTTAGCCCGTTGCCAAGCAACGTGCTTTTTATATACATTTTAGTTTGTAGTCGTAGTATGCATTTTGACCCGCATTTCTTATTCCGCGTTTTGACTTTAATTAACTCATTTCAATTGATTTGATCAGGCCACTGGTAATCTATACTTCAACTCCTTTCCTGGAGTGCAGTAAAGCACTTCGAGAAAAAAGTAGCTTGCTCAAGACCATAACTCATTCGTCCATTTAGGGATCAACCCGTTTTCTAATGCAATTACCATAACACTTCCGAGTCTACCAGGACACAAAGCAGAAAATTGTACAAAATTATTCGATTGTTCTTAGGCCGGCATCAAATCGTTATTTTTTCATTGACTGATTTCTCGTAATAAATATAACAAATGGGGTAAAGATCACCACTTTTGTCCTACCTGTTCTTTGGATTACTGCATTTCAGTATGATTATAACAGCAATGATAATGACCAACAATCCGCCAGCAACGGAACCCGCAATGATGTAAGGCATCTTGTAAGAGGCCTTCTCAATAGGCCTAGATGGAGCTACTGTTGATGTTACCATTGTTGACGTTTCAGCGACGAGGGTTTGCACGCTCGAAATGTTACCATTAATGGAGTTTGAAATGTCTGCCATAGACCCTTTAACGATGGAAACGAGGTTGTCTTTCGTGATAGCGTCAACATTGGAAATTCCGGGTGGAAATTGCAAGTAAAATGCTAAGCTTGCCAGTAGAGGATCCATAAAGATCTGTTTTGGGTAGCCTGGAAGAATGTGAACTTGGTCTTCTGTGAAGATGATGAACGAAGCTGCCCTCTTACGGCGAGCACTGAACAAGCCATAAAAAAAAGGAAACATGAACTACCACATCACCGATTAACTATAATTTTAAATTGTCTGTTGCTTTTTGTTTGTTTGCCTTTTCTATCTTTTTCCTGGTCGTTTTTGTAAATGTGCATTTACAATAGACATCTGGGAAACACAAGCAAACGTAAAATTTGTTTAAAGGTGTCAATAATACCACTGCTTTGCAGAATCTTAAGAAAGATAACATTAGTAATAGAAGTCTTTGGCGGGTTACTTAGTCATCTTTTTAGTCATTTTTTTATTTCTTCCTTAACTCAACAAGCGATGTTAATATTGATGTAAGGCAAAGAAACGCTTAGCTCGCGCGAGCTAGTCTGAAAGCCCTAACCTTATTCAAACGGAGCTACTTTACTTCTCCCGGAACGACGTTTAAACAATGAGGATGAACAGTACGCTTAAAACTTTGCTTCGTTTGGAATCGTCAACAATACATCAATAACGGTATTTGTCATGATTTCACAGTAATAGAACATTTTAAAAATGAACAAAACAAGTAAGGGAAAGAAGAAATAAAATGAATGAGGGAAATTTAAAAGGAACAAAACAAATGAGGGAAAGAAGAAACAGAAGGAACAGGAAAGTGAATGGAAAAACAGAAAAAGCAGAAAATGTACCTGGTAGGTGTAGATCTGCAGTCATCCGTTTCTGAGCAGTGCTTCGTTGCTGCTGTTGCAACTGCAGCCTTGAATGCTGCTTGTAGAGGCTGGTTCCACTGAAAAGGAATAGCAAAGAATACCCAAGACAGATCTCTTAAACGAGGCACATGTTGTGACTGGGACAATTATATAGCTCAAAGTGTCTTCTTTACTCAGTATCGCAAATTTTCATTTCAGGTTCACATAGCGAAACGTTGTAACAAAATAATCTGCTAATCTGGGAAACGTTTCTTCGGGATAAGGACTAAAAATTATTCAGTATTCCATGTTTGGCTTGACAAAGTAGTTATAAGGGACATTCTACTTAAAAAAGCAAACGGGTAACTCCCGCCGAAGTAGACTAGCGTACGAAGCGCGCACGAGCGCGAAAGCTTCAAGTCTCCCGATTTTGCGCAGGCGCCAGTTCTCTCTCGATTCTATCCGCGCGTTCGGCGAATGAATAAAAATAAAAGGCTGTGGACAGTACCGCCAAAACAGTCAATAAATCTTTTTACGTTAATTATACAAAAGGAAAGGGGAAGAAAACAAGGAAACACAAGGAGTGGCTGACAACAGAAACATGGGCACTGATTACGGAGAGAAAACGACTAAAGGATCGGATCAACCAAACACAAGTCCAAGAAGAGAAGCAGGAACTGCAAGCATGTTACTGGGACAAAAACCCGGAAAAGAAAAGAAGCGCAAGATCAGACAAGAAAAGCCTCATTGAGGAGCTGACCCAGGAAGCAGAGACCGCAGCGGACCAAAGAAACATGAAAAGACTATATGAGATCACGAGGACCCTCTCTGGAAAAAGAACAGCAAACCTAGTCGCCCAGTCAAAGACAAGAACGCGGCAATACCATTTCAAGGGAGGAAGGCCAGAGAACAAGATGGGCAAAACACTTCAACGAAACACTCATCAGGCTTGCACCATCTGTTCCGTTTGATATCCCCCACCTACTGAACTCCTTGCTATTAACACCAGCCCCCCTACCAAGTATGAGATCATCAAGGTCATAAAGTCATTGAAGTCAGGCAAAGCAGCAGGCCCTGATGGAATACCACCTAAAGCTCTGAAGGCAGACATCCAGACTTCAACTAACATCCAGCACGCACTCCTACACAAGATCTGGGAGCAAGAGAGAGTGCCAGAAGACTGGAAGAAAGGCGACCTCGTGAAGCTGCCGAAGAAAAGGGACCGCTCATCCTGCAAAAACTGAAGAGGAATCACGCTGCTGTCTATCCCAGGGAAAGTACTGACGAGAATCATCCTAGATAGACTAAAGGCAGTACGGGACAAGACATTCGGGATGAACAGGCTGGCTTCCGGCAAGACAGATCATGCATAGACCACATCGCCACAATGCGAATCAACATTGAGCAGTCCCTGAAGTGGCAGACCCCCCTGTACTCAGTCTTCGTCGACTTTCAGAAGGTGTTTGACAGCGTCGACAGGGATGTCATCTGGAGACTGATGCACCACTACGGTTTTCCACCAAAGTTCGTTTCATCCAACGACTGTATGAAGATGCCACCTGCCATGATGGGAAGCTGACGGAACCCTTCTTCGTACAAACCGGCGTTCGTCAGGGATGTCTGTTGTCGCCAACGATCTTCCTGTTGTGGTCGACTGGATAATGCGGCAGGCCACCGCAGGCAGGAGAACTGGAACACAGTGGACTTTCACGAAGCAGTTGGAAGACCTGGACTACGCAGACGACATCAGCCTTCTCTCCGACAGATATCAAGCCGATCAAGAAAAGCTATGCCGTGTTGCAGAAGAAGAGGAGAAGACTGGCTTCCAAATCAACATCGGGAAGACGGAGGTCATGAGGGTGAACAACAAAAAGCAAGATCCAGTGCGACTACACCAAGAAAGCATCAAAGTCGACAAGTTTGTTTACCTGGGCAGTGTAGTCAGTAAGGATGAGGGCACAGACGGAGACATCAAGTTCCTAATCAACAAAGCAAGACAGACCTTCAACACCCTACGGCCAATCTGGAGATCAACAGCTTTCTCGCTTCACAACAAGATCCGGATCTTAAACACCAACGTCAAGTCGGTCCTACTTTACGGCTCAGAAAACAGTCGGGTAACAAAGACCCACAAACTCCAGACATTTATTAACAGATGTCTCAGGAACATCCTCAACATCAAGTGGCCGGAAGTCATCTCAAATAAACAACCGTAGGAAAGGACCAGGCAAGCCCCAATCGAGTCCGAGATCAAGAAACGACAAGAAGATCTTTTAGATCTGATAACTAATACTGATGACTATAGACACAAAACCACCTGATCAATCTGTAGCACAACAACGGACAATGACTGCACACGATCTTATTGTACCATCACTTATAGCCGTTGGGAAAACTCCGATTGCTACATGAGTCGTAGCCGTTGTGAAATCTCCGATGACGTAATGGTCTTCATTAATTTGGAATTTTCTTCGGATATGCGTGGGTATCAACGATACGACAATAACACTATTAACAACTTACAGCTTTCTTTCTTAAAAAAAACGATTATTTTTTTCACATGAGTAAAGCGGTAGCAAAGTAGTCACATGAGTCACACAATTGAAGAATTGCGTTATCCACGACTATGTTTAGTACGGTGGTTATTTCCCTACCAATGAAAGTTGCAACGTCGACACATTCAATGGATGACGTAATGACCTTTTATGTATTCAATACTTCCTTCCAATCAAGCACTTCAATAACACAAAAAGGCAATATATTTTGTACTAAATAAAGAGTGCAATATTCATGAAATTTTAAGTACATTAACGTTTTAACAGCTTTTGGCGAATAAATATCATAAGTTGCGTGATTCGAAGTGCCACTGACTATATGACCGAGTAGAAGTTTGGGTCTGCACACCAACAAAACTAAATTTTATCTGTAATCTTACCACTACAGTCGCAACGTAGTACACATTCCAAAGCATTACTTGTTGATTCACTGATGACTATAGACACAAAATCACCTGATGAATCTGACAACAACGACTGCACACAAACTTGTTGCGCCATTACTTATAGCCGTTGTCAAATCTCCGATTGCACCATCAGTCATAGCTGTTGTGAAATCTCCAATGACGTAATAGTCTTAGCTTTCTTTCTTAAAAGTTATGATGACATATTTCAATGACACAAAAATATATAAAATGCTTTAAATAAAGAGCGGACTATTCATAAAATTTTAAGTACATTAACGTTTTAACAGCTTTTTGGCGAATAAACATCATAAGTTGCGTGACTGGAAGTCCCACTGACTATGTGGCCGAGTGAAAGTTTCTTTCAGCTCGCCAACAAAACGAAAAAAACTAGATCTTTTAGATCTTATAAACGCGCTTTAAAAATTTAGCTGTCTTCTTACCACTGTAGTCACAATCTAGTGCATATTCCATAGCAGTCCTTAATGATTCATTGATTACTGTAGACACAAAATCACCTGATCAACCTTTAGCGCAACAATTCACAACAACGACTGCACACGATCTTATTGCACCGTCACTTATAGCCGTTGTAAACACTCCGATTGCAAATCAGTCGTAGCCGTTGTGAAATATCCGATGACGTAATGGTCTTAATTAATCTGGACCTTTTTTCGTATTTGTATGGATATGAACGATACGAGAATAACACTATTAACAACTTAGAGCTTTTTTTCTTAAAAATCACGATTAAATTTAATTGTTTTTTTTACACGAGCAAAGGGGTTGCAAAGTAGTCACACGAGTCACATAATTCAAGAAGTACGTTATCTACGGTTATCTTTAGTACAGTGGTTACTTCCCTACCAATAAAAGTTGAAACGTCGACACATTCCATGAATGACGTAATGGCTTTTTATGTATTCAATACTCGCTTCTAATCAAACGCTTCAATAACACAAAAAGCAATATATTTTGTATTAAATAAAGAGTGGAATATTCATAAATTTTAAGTACATTAACGTTTTAACAGCTTTTGGCGAGTAAACATCAACGTGCAGACGAAGAACCGCGCTCGGCTCATGGCCGCGCGGTTATTAAGCAACGTGCAGAGCAAGAACCACGCTCGGCCCATGGCCGCGCGGTTAAAAATGGGGATGGATCGGTCACACGCTCTGCAAGCCTGTCTCTAACGTCACCAGACAAGCCATTGAATGGAGTCCACATCAGTGGTGCAGAAGCGTTGACGCTGAAGTGAAGGCAGCTGGTAAGACGAGGACCGAGATGGAGAGGATTTCCTAGAACCATGTTCGTTCAAGGTTGTTGTGGCGACCCTTTGTTCCCCAGGGAATTCAAAGGCATGTTGATACAAAACGAAAATATTATCCAACCTGAGACACATTTAACCCTAGTATCTGCAACTCGACAGACTGGCTTCTCTCCTCGTCGGATGGTGTTCGCGGTTCTTCTGCAGGTGGAGGAGGAGGAGGTTCAGCTCCCTTTTCAAGTCCTT
>NC_090875.1:37070972-37103472 GCF_036669935.1 Montipora foliosa
AGCAATTTTGTCCACAGCCTGCGTTATTCGTCGCACATTCGTCAATATCTGAAACGTTTTAAATGCAACATGAGATTCAACATATGTAGAATAATTAAATGATTCGCTTTAGGGTATGAATTGTGCAAGGAGGAACAGATGTGAGAGCCCCAACCACACCTTCAAGGGGTCCCTCAATTCTCGTTCTCATAAGACATATGAGAATTATTTTGTTTTACTTTCAGTAGATATCTCTCAACTTTCTCTTAAAGATGAGGTGATTTTTCCTTTTGTGACGCAATATGACGTCACATACTATTAAATTAAAGTGGAAAAATAAACTCAGAAAAAAAAATCGAAATTTAGCTTCACGAGTGTGGCAAAAAGTGGATGCTACGGGCAAAAAAAAAAAAAATCAAATTTTTCGCGGTGGATAAAGAAACAAATAAGGAAAGTTTTAGCGTTGCAAGTTAAGGAGTCGAGAAAGGTACACGCAAGACTTTCCGAGAAGTCGCGACTAGCGCTTTTCATGGTGAGACCGCGACTTTAGAGTTTTAATTTCAAGCGCGACACGCATAACCGCTAAGAAAACGATTTCGTACGAAGGACCATTCGTACCCCTAAATCAAACTCCATTTCAAAATTGCAAAAAACACCTCCATCGGGCGAGGAGGACTGAGGGAAGGTGGAGGGGTGGGGGGAGATTGCTATCCATTACCTGTACATTCGACTCCATCTCCTGTTAACCCATCTGGGCAAGGACCACAATCGAAGCCTGACTCGTTTGCAGGTGGCTTTAAATCAGTGCACTGGACCCCCGGATAGCAGGGTTGGAAATTTTCCTCACATGCATCTAGGTCCGCCTCACAAAATGTGCCGGTATAACCATTTTGACACACACACGAAAGTATATTGAATCTTTGACCACTGTTATCTGCGTCATTTTCATCTACAGGTACACACGTTCCTAGATTGTGACATGCGCACACGTTTAGTAATGGCCGCAGTACCGTAGCTTGCTTGGAATCATCAGCGACCACAAACTCTATATCAATCTGCAAAAAAAATATGAAAAGAAAATTTGCCATGCAGTTAAAAAGATTGTCAAATTTAACCCAGCACTAAAAGTTATTCTTAACCTATAACTTAAATCTTGGCTATACAGCTACATGTGCACGGTTACTCCCCCGCCAATGACAATTCAATAAATAAACTTTTTGACAGCGCTAATAAGAGTTATTGAACATGGAATTTCTATCGACGTTTTTGGTATTGGTAACGAAGTACTCTTAATAAATGAGTTAGATAAATGAAATGTAATATGCCGACGAAGGGGAGTTGAAGAGAGTAAACCGTTGTTGCACCCAAAAATAGGACCCACGTATTAACTAACGAAAGAAACGCGTACGATGTAAAATATATGATTATTATCGTCATCACTACTGTCATCGTCATCGTCATCTTCAACATTACGATGATTAACGCTTGTTGTATTTTAACTACCACTTCAGTTTTGATTAGTTACCTCTTCGGTGGTTACATTCCAAGTTAGCGTCACGGACGAAACATTGGTTGATAATTTGGCCCCTTTCGGAAGACTTCCGGAGACGTTGAAGGTCATGGGATCACCGTTGGGATCTTCTGCAGTGACAGTTACGCTGACCGTTGTGTTCACTGTCAAATTAAGCTCGGAAGGCCCAGAAATAATCTTGGGTGGGAAATTGTCTAAAAGAGCAAATGTGTAAGAATACAGTGGTATTTTTTACATAAGCCTTGTTAAGATGAAAGTTATGATGTCAGTTATTTTGGGAGATTTCCAATAACTTGGAAACAAATGGCTTACGTGTATATGTTTCAGAGGGTCTGGTTGGGTTTACCGCAGTCTCACTTATATCAGTTAAGATTTTAGCTATTTCCCTGTTACCAGTCAATGTATGTATAGGTGTGATTACTGTACCTTCCTTATGTGTTATTAAAATTACAAATTAAAAAAAAACATCGAGGTTTCAACCTATTCCTCAGCTATCAATAAAACTTGTAAATTCACTTCTCAGGCATAACCTAGGAATGTCGAGGTTCCTCAGCTGTCGCGGGTAAAAGTGACACCAATATTGAGGGCCTAGCATAGGGTTGGCGGGATGCGGAATACGCCTTTTTTCTCTGGCGACATGCGGGATGAAAGCCTATTTGCAGGTGTGATCTGGGATAAATAGAGGTGGACAGGAAGCGGGAAGTTCATTATTTTTATGGCGGGATGCGGGAATTCTTGATTATTACGAGCGGGGAATGGATGGACTTCCATTTACACGGGTGGTTTTTTTCTACGGTTGGGTTCTCAACAATAAACACCGACCCACTTAACAGTCCGACTTTGTCAAAAGAAGCCAGTGAATCACTAATTGTTTACTTTAAATGGTCCTCAAAGGAAGTGTTGCCGCCAAGACTGTGCGCTCAGTAAAGCTGCTAAAATGGGAACTGGAATGCCTTCAACAGAATTTCAGTCAATTTTCCTATGACAGCACAAATTTGCTGAGCTTTATGACCCTTTATGTGGAAAATCTTCATTCTACTGTTCATCACAAGAGCCAGGTCAATACAATGTTTCAATACCCGCGAGACTTTGGAAAAACAGTCAAAGAAGGATTAAAACGAACAACATATTGGTCGGCACATTACTATACGAGTCGAGGATCATGGTATTCGCTACCTTAATGGACGCTTGGCCTATTCGACATTCCTCCAATGGAACAACCCCCTGTAGGCAAGGGTTCTCACGAAGAAATTGCAATGATGCGATATTGGGCTAAAACGTATGGCGCCAGGGAAGTGTAAGGCAAGAAACAATAATGGCACGGGCTGGCTCCCCGTGAGTGAGAAGATTATTCTCACTTCAAATGCTGTCACGGCAGACAAAGTCACAACCGCTGACTCAAATGCCAACGGTGGACTCTCCCGCACCCCTGGTCCTGATGAACATGGCGTAAGGCCAGAAGAGCGAAGAGAGTTTAAAGGGAAACTACGGTCTAGAAAAAGTTTCTCTGAATCGAAAGTTCTTTACCTGTATTGTCATACTTGACCAATCATTTGGACTACAAGTGTTTAAATGGCCAACAATAACGCTTTAAAAATAGTCAAATTTAAATTGAAATCCGCCATTTTTGTTTTTGTGTATTCAAACGAGGCTATGACGTAGCAATAGTCAAGGATTTCTAAATGTACTTGTAAATGTAAATGACAGACCCTAACAGACAAATTATATAGCAGTCAGGTTTTCATGTTTGAGGAATCCATCCACGTTTTATTTTCGCCGGCCAACTTTTCTTTAAATTTTAATTTTCCGGTGTAAGCTTCGGATTTTTAAAAATTTCTATTTGTGTTCTCAAGTCTAAACATGCGTCTAGTTTCATCCCCATCGAAAGCGTACACCCACACGCTTCTCGGTGTGAAAGTAAACAAATGCGTTTGCTGAAGCATCGAAGACGGCTGTCCCTGAAGGAAGAAATTGAAAAAGGTACTCTTGTGAATATTTTTTCTTCGCATGTTCAAGGTTTTTGTCTTATTTACATTTGCTCTGGCTGATTTTTGCCGCCTAGTTTGATTGACTAGAAAATCTATAACTATTACGTGTCTTGAGTTTCTGTCGCACTTATGGCCTACATGGCCTACTTCCTATTGGACCACAAGTCCGTTTACCATAGTTCATCTTACATTTGAATTTCTAGAAGCAGATAGGTCACACAACATTGAGAAAGTGATCAGGGATCGAAGAAATTGGTATGGTCGAACACGTTTGTTGACTATTGCTACGTCATAACACGTCATATCCAAGATGGCGCTCTCCAAGTCACGAAAGAGGCAACTTCAAAGTGCTCTTGTCACATTTTAACAGGGAACTGGACAAAACGGCAATTATTTTCGAATTCCTGGGGAAAGTTTTCGTACTTTAGAGAAACGTTTCTAGACCGTACTTTCCCTTGTGAAGAAGAAGGGCCTGAAGAAAATATTCAGTCCGCAACAAAGTGATAATATAGAGATTAAGCAGGACGCTTAAGGTCAACGGCAAACGGGAAACGGCAGGCTTCTGCTTCTCATAAAAGCGTGAAAATTCTCTCATTTTAACTTGTCCCGTTCCAGGGATGGCTCAGTGGTGAGGGCACTCGCCTCCCACCAATGTGGCCGAGGTTCGATTCCCGGACCAGAAGCCATAAGTGGGTTGAGTTTGTGTTGGTTCTCTTCTCTGCTTCGAGGGTTTTTCTCCGGGTTCTCCGGTTTTCCCCCCTCGGCAAAAACCAGCATACAGCCGATTCCAGCTGGCTGTAAGCTGTGCTCCAAGGTCACACATGGACCGTATAGCGGCTGCCAGAGGAGCCATTGTATGCTTTTGGTTCGACCTTGTTGAGCTGCGTCGTTGCTGTACTTTGCGACGGCGATTAGCAGCGACAATTATTATTATTATTATTATTATTATTATTATTATTATTATGATTATTATTATTATTATTATGATTATTGACATATGGAGCTAAAAGGGCGGAAATGAACTAATAGCAAGCACGGTTCTTCCATTTTTGGCAAAACCCAAATTTCACTCCGACGTTTGCCGTTTGGCGTAAACTTTATGCTTAATCTTTCTAATTTTCAACTCAGTCGGTACGTCAATTTTTTGGTAGGAGTAAGATCTTGGTTTGGCTGCCCGGTGAGGTTTAATAAACGTGTGATTTTTTGACTCGGACCCACTAGAAATTCATTTTGTCGTTTTTCAATTAAGGCAACAAATGTTGACAAAAAAGAGTTGATTGACTTCTTGACGAAATGAAAACTGGAAAGGCGCTAGTCATTCCTGGGAAAATGCCGGTGCAGTGTTAACTCTGATTGAACAGTTGATATTTTATTTTACAATTTAACAGAAATTGTATCTTGAAGACATGTAGTATGTTCGAATGTTACTGTCTTTTTGTTTCCTCGACATGGTGCTTTAAAAATTTTCATTCACTTCAGTATATGATTGGAATATTTCCTGAAAGGATGGTAGTGAATAAAAATGTTGAATGTTCTAAAATATAGATGTTTCCCATTATGCCCCACATTTCACCGATCTTTCTGCAGACC
Source organism: Montipora foliosa (assembly GCF_036669935.1). Classification (NCBI taxonomy): domain Eukaryota; kingdom Metazoa; phylum Cnidaria; class Anthozoa; order Scleractinia; family Acroporidae; genus Montipora; species Montipora foliosa. The sequence goes on from NC_090875.1 coordinate 37,076,061, forward strand.
AACTGCCTTCCTTTTTCTTCGCTGAGTCATGTGCTGTTTTCCAATCCAAGAGAACTTACCCAAAAGTTGGTAATTTTGGGAAACTAAAACCAGCGTCTGCTTTCTATATCGTAAATAAAGAAAGAGGCTATGATGCATTTCCTTCTAAAAATCGCGTCTAGTCCAAAAATAAATGCACACTTAAAAACAGGATCGAGATGAGATGTCAGGAGCAGGTGGGGTGGTGGGATTAAAGAAAAATTAGTGGCGTGAAGCGGGCTTAGAAGGTCCTATTTTAGACCCTCAATCTTCAGCTATCAGTTAAGCCCCATTCATATCTTTGTTTCTAGATGCGCTTTTAACTTACGCAATTCTTCCGATTCGCTCTCCAGCTGCACAGATATTTGTTTAGTACTCTCTCCAACTGCTGTGTCTCCTGTAGAGGCTATGTCGAATAAGCAGTTGACATCTCCTTGGCAAATAGCCTCTGCTTGCTGCCTTAAAGCGTCTTTCGCAAAAGTGATATTATCCAGGAAAAGTGGCTCAAATGACTCATTCTTGAAGGTGTTTACATCTTCTCCAGGGTTGTAAGCGAATAGGGATGTGTTAAACGTAACTTGCCCTGAAAATGGAAACCATTCCACTTATTAATAAGTACAGTCAACATCTTTTATTGAAATAAATAACAGGGAGATTTGTTTTCTGATTAGCAGTTTGCAGTTTGTACATTTACAAGAGTTCACCGAGTTCACGAATTTTATAAGCATGATCGCAATATAATTTACAACCAAGCACTTTTTTCGTGCCATACATTTTGATCACCCATAAGGTTGGAAAAAAATCAAAATTCTTTGCTACTTTGGCATCTGCGATGAATCTGCCTTCGTAACCTTAGATGTAAGTGATAATATAGTGTTGCATAATGTATATACTGTAACAAAAAAGGAAAACAAAAAGAACATTAGCCGTATAATTGAAAAACTGTGAATTGCCCCTGAACAACAAAGTTGTTCCAAAACTAGAGGGCGTTAAAAAAGAAATTACATCCCGTATTTTGATGAGAGATTAAAATTTCAAAGCCAATTTCCGAAAAAAAAGTAATTTGTAGTTCTAACTTTTAGAATACCACATTTTCCTTCTGGAAAACCAAGCTATACCCAGTCAAGTAACTTACATTTCTGTCCAAAATTATAGTGGATTTCTCTTCCTGTGGCGTTATGATTCAGTGTGGTACCATCGGGTCTCAGGAAATCATCCAATGCGTCATCATTCCAGGTGCCTAAAAGGCCTTTTGTGAAACCTTTAAATGACACAGGAGCAGCAAAGACAATGGAGAGTGACTCTTTTACTTCCGTCACTGTCACAGATATCCCAGACGGAAACGTCACAAGGAAGGAATTGTTTTTGGGACGTGATACTGCTACAGAGCCATTCAGGTTCAAACTGACGTTGGTTAAACTGTCGAAACCTTGAAATACTTCTCCATCGACCAACACCTTTAAACCTCCTAAAAGTGAAAAACACGCGCGTGTAAGATGAAAGGAAAAAAGTAAATTTAAAATGATGCTATAATGCTCAGTTAGAAAATAATTAATTAACTAATGAATTACCTGATCAACCTGTCAATTAATTATACCCTGCGTGGTGCATCGACACTAACCTCCGTCCTTCAGCGCCACTTGCACAGCGCTTGTGTTCACTTCTTTCGCTACTGCTGCAGCAAAAACGGTTGCTGTTCCTCCTCCTTTGGCAAGTTTTGTTCGGGCTTGTAACTCAAATTGTCCATTTTTCGCGTTGACCATTGTATACTCTCCAAGACCATTGAAGGTGTAGTTTCCACCATCTAGGGTGACGAAATGAGGATCACCCCATAACCAGCCTACAGAAAAAAAACATACGCTTGTCACTTAAAATGGCAATCGAAATATCGATATTGTTTTCAGTGTCAGTAAAATTTTTAAGATTACAAACATTTGACTATTAGGGACGGGTCCTCAAGGGTTGGTCAGCACGCAGGACGTCTACTACCTCTGAGTGAAATGAATGAGTAGACGTTTACACGCACGCTACTAAAAGCTGTCGATTTTGGAAAAAACACTGCCCATGTATTTATTCTACTGAGGGTATATAATTATATAAATTTTTGTACAAAGGAGGCAAATACTTTCAGTGAAGACACTCTAACCATGAACACCATTTTTGTGTACATTTTTCTTATTTGCAATAAAAAATTGTCAAGTACTTGTGAAGAATTTAAATTTCGTGGCTGGTATGACGCGGCGTTTCGTCTCGGCCAAGAGACTCATCAGATACTTTTCGAATTCCAGCAAACTCGTTGAGCATCGCGCTCAAAGTCCCGTTCGCGAAGTCAAGATGTTAGCAGTCTGGCCTTCTATCACAGAAGGATTCCCAACCGCAAAGTTCACGAGTTATATCCAATAAAAAATTGTTATATGCAATTTGATGGCGATGCTCAACGAGTTTGCTGCAATTCGAAAAGTATCTGATGAGTCTCTTGGCCGAGACGAAACGCCGCGTCATACCAGCCACGAAATTTAAATTCTTCATTTTTCTTATTAGTTGTCCAATAAAGGCTGGTTTTCACTAGAGACTGAGTCGTAGTCGGAGTCGTAATCAGAAGCGTAGAAGGATACGATCTATTGAGAATCAAACCGACGGAGTCGGAAGCAGAACACTCATTGCCCTTATGACTCCATCGCTTACAATCAAATGAAAACTAGATTGTCGGAATCGGAAGCAGAAGCGGATTACTAAATCAATCACAGTGTTTGATTCCAGGCGTTGTGATTGGTTGGCTCTTCCACTCCTGCTTCCGACTCCGACAATTTTGTTTTCATTGGATTATAAGCGACGGAGTCATAAGAGGAATTGGAAGAAATGAAAACGTTCTGATTCTTCCGACTCCGATTTCGTCGGGCTTATGACTACGTTTACGACTCTGATTTTCGATTTTCACTAGGTTGTGAGCTCTTTCATGACCCCTACTACGACTACGACTCTGACTCTGTCACTAGTGAAAACCAGCCTTAAGGCCTCTTCTCAAGCAGGAGGATTCATTTGTACTTATATATTCATCAATTTCTTATTTCTTTATTTTTATGGTGTAAATACTCTTGTCTTTTTTTGTTCGACTCAAAAGCCCTCATTGTGCAGTCATCAAACAAATGCACAAAAAGATGTCAAGTGTTCATGGTTTTAGTGTGTTCCCTTGCTCGAGTAATTTAGTGTTCTTCAAATTTTGGCCTCATGACTTTCAAAGAGGGCATTCTATTGTATCTTTCCACTGTCACAGTTTGCCCTTGTGATTCGTATTGAGTAAACAGCATTTAGCGCAGCGGTTTACTCGAAAAAAAAGAACAACAACAACAACTTACTCCACACTGGGGGAAGGTAGTTCTGGCATCCTTCCGATGGTCGCTTTCTGAAAAATCGTTCGCACAGTTTGGACTGTACACAGCAATATTTGAAGCCCAAGACGTCACTGAATTGATGTCTTAGATAAAGTGATTTCGAAGCCAGCTTGTGATACCGGTGAATAACTCCTCCATCAGGGTAGCCAACGATCAGAGCACCGAACCGGGAGTCAAACCTGGTGTGGTAACAACACTGTCGACCTCTGTTGGCTGCAGAAGGAAACCTGGTATATACACAGTAGGTGACCGGTGCTTCTGGTGTGATCCACTGAAAACGCTCGTCGAAGAAAGCTTGCCTCAGAGTGCAAGGACATGGCTCAACAGCATCAGTGTACGACGCAGGGTCTGGCTGATTTTTAAACCAGCGAAGGCACTTCTGAATGGCGTCTTGTTCTCCTTTTGAATTCTCAAGTCTGAAGAACCACTTTCCAATGATGCCTGTGTTTCCCACAAGACTGTCGATGCTTTCCACCCCAACAGTCCCTGATCTGTAAGTCGAGTAATTAGAGAACCGTGAACATTACGAGAACTTCTCATAAAAGCTCATAACTAGAAACAAACCTACCAACCTTTTATAGTTAAACAAGTTCCCAGTGTCGTCTCCAGCATTCCATCCCATAACAGGAAGACCTCTGTAGTTGGTGTAGTGTATATGGTTGGACCTGAGTTGAAAGAAAACAACTCAAGAAAGGCGATAAAGAAATGAGAATGCAGGTAAGTAAAGGATAACACAAAACGTTTTACATTTCTAATGTTAATTAAAAGGTGATACTTACACACTACTTGGGGCGGACCACTGTATGCCACCTTCGGGGTAGTTAAACATGACAAAGGCGTAAACTCCGTCGGTAATAATGACCGCCTGAAACGTGTTCAGCTGGAATGGAGAGATAAACATCCATTGACAAAATAATACAAAAAAATTGAAGCACACCTTGTCTATTTGGTAAAACGTTTGAGAAATGAAAGGTAAAACACGGAACTCAATAAGATCTTTAGTTAGAGTAAGATCCGCCTTCATTTCAGGCGTTTAAGAGGTGTAGGATATTTGTAAAACAATCGAAGATGATAACAAATCTTATTGTTATACACCTAGACTGTCAATCAACAAAACGAGCACTTTGATTGGTTAATTTTTGGTCACGTGCCCCTGATCAAATTCAAATGTATCCCGACCGGGATACAATTCCGTAATATATCATCTTTTGTTAATAACACATTTACTCTCTTCGCTCTAAAATGTCTATTTGAATATTTGAAGAAAAAGCTGCATCTAGATGAGAGGAACTGGATGCACTGGTTGTGTTTATTTGTTGCATGAATTACAAAACCGCAAGCGGTGAGTACGACACGGATGAGTTGTCTCGCTGTTTATCGTCTTTCGACTTCAAAGTCGTCTCTTGGAAATAAATGCACTCTCTTTCAGCTTTGGAATGGTATTTTAATCTTGATAATATGCCTGCTTTATCGAAGAGAAAAAAATTGTGTGTGAGACGAGAAAATGACGTCAAATGCTCATTACTTATTAATATGCAGCTCGGGAGTCTTAGGCTTTCAAGGGCCAACCCTCTGAGGTCCAATCGGTCAGTTTTGAATGTGAGTAATGGTGGACCGTGAAATCCAAAACTGACACTCAATGTAAACGTCCTTTGGATAAAAATCAAAGATCAAATTTTTGCCAGTCAAGTGATAAGCAGACACACTTTCAAAATCTGAAGAAAAAAATTTGATCACAGGGGCAGTTAAATGTTTGAGAACCATGAAAAAGATCAGCGTCATTAACTGATAGAGAATATTAATTATTCGTTAGCGTCTCATACATCTGTCATAAGTTGAATCATTTAAAAGAATATTATACATATCTCACCAAATTTTGTGATGCTGCTGTATATTCCCGAGGACGGAGTTTTTCCCATGTAACAACAAGAACCCAAGATGCGCTGAAATTCGTTGGAAGAGGTCTCGAAAGAAGCTTCATGACGTCTGCGGTTGCCATACTTAACGTTGTGTTTGCACCTGGGATGGAATCGGAATATACCTGATAAAATACCTTTGAAGGTCCAGTGACAAACGAATTCACGAGGTCTATGTTGCTCCAATAGGGTGCCAGAATTGGATCGTATCTCAGCCAGTATCTTTGACCAAATCTGTAAGGCCATCGGTTTAAACGTTCACTTTCAAACTGGACTACGCCATTGGGACAAACCTGTAGGATGAAACAAGCCTATTAAAATAATGTGCATTTATCCGACGATTTGCTAGTCCATATGTTGCAGGTAAAATCCGTTCCCAGGTTGAATCCATAATCTACAATCGGCGACAAAATTAGTTGGGACAGAGCACTCTGGCAACGACGCTTTCATTGTTTGCAAAGAAAAATAGTCCAAAATGTACTTTTCTGGGATACCCGACCCTTAATTTTCTTCAATCCATCTGAGTGCGTATTCAACCTAGGTAAAATGCGGATCACAATGCAAATTTAACCTAGGTTAAAGAAAACGAATTTTGCTGGCAACACATACATGTACTTTGTTTACATCACTATGTCATAGCTGGACTAGCAGCCTCAGTAATTCACTGTTTGCGTATGTTAAGCCCTATGATAGCGTCTGTTGATAGTATATTTAAGCAATGGGGTTGAACGAGCCAGTAGACTTACATGGAGTTTCCTGTGTCGTTTACCAAAGAATGCCATTCCCCCGTCAGGGATATTTATCCTAAAACACTTCTTTCCGCTGATGTCGAATGTAATGATAGAATCTCCGGCGGCATCTCCATAAGGGTACATCAGGGCAATGGGTTCTAAGGAAACACCATCTATCAATTAAATTGAATTCCTTACCAATACATATACATTTAACCCTTTCCTCAGACAGTGAACGAAAACAAAAACAAAATCAAGTAACTATATTTGATTTTAAGACCATGATTATGTATTCAGAATCTTCCTCCCCTTTTACCTTATTTTCTACCCAAGTTAAGCTCAAAAAAGCTAGGGCAAAGCAAGTCTGATAGTTTACTCTTGAAATCTTCAACCGTATAAATGATGTCGTACAATACATGTACTCGAGCTTTTGCACTGGGGCACAGTAAACACATTGGTCTTTACGTTATTTTTGAGGAATCCAAATCGATGATGTGATATATCCAAGTAACTGTTAATGTTAGCATCTATTGTTGCGATCACTATTTCTATTAGACGCCAGGGTGAGTGTACAAAACAGTATAATATCACTGAGCAACTGACTATAACACAGCAAAGTGTCTGTTGGGGACTGCTCCTGGATACGAATGCACATCACGTTTCTGCTTTTAATAATTATTCTCCCGTACACATGCAAGCTAACCTGGCGTTGGACTAGTTATTGACGCAGTGGTCGTTTCTGGTTCTGCTGCTAAAAGAAAAGTAAATAAATAAGTTGTTACATCAAATTAAACAAACTTCACTAAATTGAAACTAGGCTCAAATAAAATTAGTTAAACGAATGTTTGAAGTTGTCCTTAAGTAGCATAGTGGGTGATTAAATATGCGATTCGACTGAGCCCTTGGACTGCTGTATTTCTTTTTATTCCAAGCTTGCGCCAATGTATAATGTGAATTGAAGTCATTCATGTTAGTTTTTGTTAGTTAGATTTTACCAGGGGCGTAGCTAGGGGGGGGGGGGGAGGGGGGGGAGGGGGCTTTCATGGGGTGCCCTTTACAAAAACAAGGTTATATCTTAGGTAGGTGTTCTGAAACGAAAGTATCAATCAGTCACTAAACTGTTAATCTTTTTACCCCCACCCCCTGAGGTTTACAAAGTAAACTTACCTTCTAAGGTTTCAAAGGTAATTTCTTGACTTCCATAAGTGTCTCTGTCTGAAGTATATCCCACTGCCATTACTTTGTATTTAGTCAGTCCTTTCAGTGACCTTAGTGTGATTTGGGTATTTTCACTCCTCTTGAATGTCCATTCCCTCTTTCCATTCAACGTAGGCTTGTAAAGCACAATGTAGTTCTTAACCTTATTGGCATCAGCAGTGGGGGACAATGTTAAAGTGACCTCGTGGCCGGTGATACTTCCATCGACAATACTGACAGCTAGAATTTACAGAAAAAAATCAATAAATAAATTATTCCTATAAACCTTATTCACATAGGCAAATATAGTGGTTTTCCTTCCATAATGCTAGTTAGCCATGCCGTCTGCCACGGGAGGCAAACATTGGAAGAAGACAGTTGTCGAAAAATCTGCTCGCCTGGGTATGGTGATTTAGGCTTCCTCGACATCTGTTAAAGAGGTGGTGTGGAGGTGGGGAGGCAGAACAGCCTCTGGAGAGGGGAGTATTCGGTCAATTTTCCTTTGCGGGAAATCGCGTGGCAGCGTTGCATTTGGCAACCAGCGTTTTTCTGGCGGCAAATCATATTAGTGACGAGCAACGGGATAAAGGCAGGGAAGAGCACGCGAGAAGAGGGGACGAAATTTGAGAAATTGAAGCAAAGAAATTCTCGAGAAGGAGATGAAGAGAAAATTTCAATAAAAATCAACGTAAAGCTGAGAGAAATAGAGCGAGAGACAAAACAACGGGGGGCTTTCAGGTAATGTTCTCCTTCTTAATATATGCCTCGCTGCCTCACATAAAAAAACGAAGAAGGCCTGGAAACAATTCAGCAATTCAGTGTTAATAGAGATTCTGTCATACTTCAACAATCACATTTATAGGCTTTTTGTATGAAATGGACTGCACTATGAAATTGCAGTCGAGTAAACGAATTAACTACCCTTTCGGTTGACTTTTTGATTAGTAAAGATTTTTGCTGTTGTTCTGAACTGAAGAATGAGGGAGTAAAGAATGTCAGTCAAACGCAAAATTTTCTGAAAGAGATTATTGTGCATGTAATTTCAGTTTTAGTTGTTGATTTAAATTGTTGGTTATTGTTTGTAAGGCTTGTTTCTTTACTGCTGTCAGCTCAGAGGTGTTTGATCTGTTTGATCACTGTAAACTGTACACACTAACGTCGATTAATTTTGTACGTTATGCAGAAACATTATTATTTTCATATAAACACTATACTGCTTTCTGGGGTTAGAAACGCGACCTCCGCTTTTTGGCCTGGCTAAATATCTATATATTATCTTTTCAGATGCACTTGTGCGCTTGTATTGAACTTCAAAAGCTGATAACAACACACTTTAAATGCACGTAACTCAAATGGAGTTTTGGTTTTAGAGACTTTGCTGTCAGAACATTGAAATCAAATGAAAGAATCTTCGGAATACGACAGACCTTTTCAAATAACATCAATCATTGAGTTGTGGTGCTATTATCGTTGGTTATTTGATTTTTTTGTTTTGAGATAGATCTTTTATTGTATGAATAAACTAGTGAAAGTGAGGTTGAGAGTCTGCGTAAGGTCAGACTGCTAATACTGCTTGAACTCGCATTGCGAACTGGACTTTGAGCGCGATGCTCAACGAGTTTGCTGTTAAATTCTAAAAGGTCTCTGAAGAGTCTCTTGCAGAGACGAAACGCCGCGTCAGACGTGCGACGAACTATCTCTTTTCCACAAGTATTTGACAATTCTTTAGTACTTCACATTACACTCTATTCAGTTAATTCTTTAGAGACATTTTTATTTGATTATTTAAGACACTTACAAATCTTTGGAGTCTTGTCTACAGCAAAATAACTGGCGTTGAAGCCTTGCTCTACTAAGTCAAGATTGGATTTGAATAGGATCGCCGCTAAGTTGGAAGAGTTGGCTTGAATGATTAAAGCAAACGGCTTCCTGTTTCCGCAGTATGGAATAGTACGCCCAAAATCAAATATAGCTGCAGCTATGATGAGGTCATTCTTGAAATCCCTGAAACAGGAAGCAAAAATAATAGAATGCTCGTATGCTGTATTAAGGGCCCTCTACAGACCACTCTCTGTTAGTGGAGGCCGTTGAAATCTGAGCATCGATCTTTTGTTATTTATAGTAGAAATACAGATGAACAATACGGTGGCTACAATTTGTTCCAATATGCAGAATTTAAAGCAAATGATTCGATAAAAAGTTTGAAGAAAATGTTAACTGAGTCACGTGTCATGTTTTTTCCGCCGTCCCGTGCTGTTTTAACCGCTATTTTGCCAGATGAATATTTGACCTCGGCGGTTAGAAACGTAAAACCGAGTAATCAAGAAAAGAAAGGGGCAATTTTGGTAAAGTGGGCTGTCTAAATTCGACAGTTTGGGATAGCTAGAGATGAATTTTTAAAATGATATTCCAGATTTTTTGTAGTTGAAGATGAAATCTCCAATTCTATGAAAAAACTAAGTGAATTAGCAGTTGCAAGTATTATCCTTTTTACTTCAAAAACTGTGCTTTTTGGTGTTTCCTGTATGGGAGTTGACCCTCATTAGTACTCGATTATCTCCTTGCATGAGCAGCGATCTTCATATGACAGACTGTATTATTGAAGACAAGTGTTCTCCAATCAATAATACGGAATTCTCGACTAGATTAGAGCACAGGAAGTATTATCCCTTTGCGTTTGAAAAGTAGGCCACTTTTAAAAATACCATGATACTCTTTGTTTGCCCTCCACACTTTTGTAGCAGCATTGTTTTTATTTTCTCTTGGGACCATTGTAAGTCCCAAGAGAAACTGGAAACAATGCTTATGCAAAATTTTGGAAACCAAACAACGAGTATTACGGTATTTTTGAAAGTGGCCTATTCGCCCTGTTCTCGAGTGAATCCATTTTTTTGCCGTATAACAATAGTTGCTAGGAAAGAACAATACACTACAGCAATAGGTGTGAAGAGCGTTTTCATTCACGTGACCAACAGCCATATTGGATTACTAAAACAAGAATCAGGAATTTGCATTAAAATAGAGTTTAACTCCCAGAGGATTAGTTTAGTGCACCATCATGGCCGCCATTTCTTTGTTTTGGAACACCAACATGGCCGCCGTGACGTCATGTGAAAAAGTTCTATTGAGAAAATACAGACCACGGGAATCTTGAATAATTCTCCCACACGCTGCTTGCAAGCTCTCGGCACACGGCGGGACGACTAAATTTTTTTCTTTAAAAATGACTGATCGAATCCCTTCGGACCAGGAGCTCTTTTCAGAGCCTTCAAAACCCCTGGTCCAGCCTTTACTATTACACATGGTTGCACCATATGTCGATGAGAGTGATCCGAACTTTTCCTTCAAATAAACGGAACAGTGCTGTGGGAATGGAGATCGATAGAAGCACAGAGCTTTCTTTTTGTCAGTCTTCAACCGTGTGACAATGAAGTTGTTCTGGTGCACAAAAAAAGCAACCAACGCTATTACCAAACCGCGAAGAGATTAGAGACAAGGGTAGTCTATTAGATCTAAGATGTTCGTCTATCGAAAAACTTGCGGTTGAGCGAAAAAATGTGGGGAAAAGGATCGGATGGGGGTGGTTGTAGAAGGGATGAAAGAAAAGAGGGAACAAAATGGATCTTTCACTACGATTGAATAACTGATCTTCAACTTTCATTAATTTGCTGGCTCTTTAAAGATCAGTTTTTTTTTCCTTTCCTTCCTTGAAGATAACGCGGCCTGCTTTCTTTCTGAAGACAACGCGAAGCCGTTCGACAGGACCGGATACTTTCTTGCAACCGCGGACAACGAAGGTGACTCAGACAGTAATAATTAATCGGAAATTCAGTTGCACGATCTGACATGGCCTTCGGTTTGCGTTGATAGTCCGTTTCACGTACGGGGCTGGGTCAGCATCTTCTAGTTCTTGGTTGTTGATGTTCATCGGTGTCTGATGGATCTATGCTGATAGGTTCGGGAAAAGGAAACGGTCAACATCGTGGCGAATCTCGAGCGATTTCTCGCCACTGTACCATAAAGAGAGGCCTTCGGTTGTGGATTTTCTTGGCAACTATCCGCTTAGCTTGATAGATGCCGGAAACGTCAGGTTTTCTATTTAAACAATAGAGTGTTTCTGTCGAGGAACTATCAGCTGATAGTTGCCCCGCGGAAATTTGATGTTCTTAAAACAAATATTTGCCCGAGAAGCGAAGCTTCGAGGGTTAATATGCTAGTTTTAAGAACATCAAATTTCCAAGGGCCAACTATCAGACCGATAGTTCCGAGACATAAACACTCTATTGTCTTTATTGTTCACCACTAAATTTTCTTCCGCGCGCCAGTTGAAAAACAGTCAAAACCCACTTAATGCAGATCAATCAAATATTTATTCATGCGTACAGGCTGTCACAAATGTCAATAATTCGCAGCGTACATTGGCTAAGGAATAGCGTACAACTGTCAACGTCAACTGTTTTTTCAGCGGACGACTATTATCCATCCGGGTATTTTCCTTGGACGGGCACTATGGGCTGATAGTGTCTCTCCGCGGACGAACACTATCGCGTCACGTGATCAATTTAAACCAATAAGAATCGGAGAAAATTTAGTGGTGAACTATAATGCAGAATATCCGGTCATGAGAAATCGCCGCAGTTTCTAGGCTATTATAATAGTCTTGCGGTGGACGCCTACGTTTCCCTACTAGTCATGACGAATCGAATATCATGGCCAAAAGAGGATGGAAAAGCACCAATAAATATCGTCTATAAGACAAAAGATTTTCAGAGAAAGTACGGCAATTAATTCAAAAGTTCTCAGCATAATGTTTCCGAATATTGTTTCTTTCCTTATATCAACTGAAACTCGTCATGTCACGCTAGTTAGCGGAGAGTTAATTTGACTATCAGTTCGTCATTCTATGTATTCTACATAATTTTTCTCCAAACAAACAAATCTAGAAACAGTAAAAATTGTCTATTCTATAAAGCAAAATGGAAAATGGTAACTGCATTGTAAAATGTCCCTTGGTAAATCATAGTGGAGGCTAAATATGGCTAAATATGCTCGGTGGCGATTTTATGACACAAAAGATAACACAAAAGCGCTCTCCGTTCATTGTTTAGTTTGTCACCGACATCAAGCTAATGAAATCGTTGAGCGTTGTTGGCAACCAATGATCAATGCTCTCTCTAAGCGTTCACGCATCGATGACGCACGATATCAACTGGAGCTAAATGTTTCGAGAACAATAGGCATTCCGCGCGGTTGTGGCTTCCCGTAGGTTATCATAGACTTTGATAAAAGCTGTGAAGATTTTGGGTTACCTTTTTTAACCTCTAGTTTCAATTATTGATACTCCCAAACATTCATAGACAGTTCTTGACGGAGCGCAATTTCATACAAGAGAGAAAAAATGCAAAATATGACGGTTTTTTTAATCATTGGCCGGTGGTAATCAGCTTTCGAACAACCCGTCCAAGAGGGAAAATTACAGCCATTTGTTCATTACTAATCTAGGTTATGTGCAAATACCAGCGATATTTTCGTATGCGGTCCCTTGTTATCTTTGCACATATATTTATGTATCCTGCTCCCTTTAAATTTATCATTCCATATGTTATAAAACTAAGCTTTTGTTTGATGCTTTCAGGCTGAGTTCTGTCTTCCTTTAATGAGATGCGTTGTCGAAAAAGGATTGAGCTAAATCACTCAGAGCTTACTACAGAAGCCATATAACAATATCCCGGAATGTGTGGGTATGAAAAATGCCACGAGCTACATAAAGTCACTTATTCTCTGGAATAGATATGCTGTCGTGAGCAAACTTACGTGCAGTTCGGCTGTCCACCTGCGTCCTCCGTATGGAAAGTATCGAAAGCAAGGACAAGTCGGTACTCCGGTAATCCAGGTGCCATAACCCAATAACAATATAAATCATTTGGATAGTCCTCTGGAAATCCAGGGCTTGTTATCTTACCCATTGTTTCGTGAAGATAGCCACGCATACAGCCTAAAATAGAATTAAAATCATAGCAAAAATATGAAGTGTCATACAGTGGGTGTCGTATGAAATAGGACCCGTTCGTCACTTAATAGCCTAATTAATTGTGACTTAGAAAAAGTAAGGAAAGGTTTCGAACTAAACAACGTTGCAGTAATGTTCATAAGAAGTACGTTTATTATTTTGTAAGCTTAAGTTCCCCCTCGGTCGGTTCCACACTTTGAACAACATCCGTGGTAGGTATCCAGCGTGTGCTTATTGGAAATCCCCGAATGTGACAGGTTCCCATTATTATTCGATGCTACGGCTCAACGCTCAAATTTTCCTATATTCTTATTGTTTTATATTGATTAAATGAAGTTATATTTTTCAACAGCGAAGAGTGAATACAAGACCTCGCCAAAAACACTATTGTTATAAAAGGAGAAATTATTCATTGTTCATGAGGTTTCGCTTACTAATTTCGAAATGGTGCAGACATCTTGGCGAAATTTTTCACCCACACTGATGCGTTGCTGAGGGTACTACGTCTGTAATCTTTTTGGCGATAACAGCCGAAAACGTGCTAGAGACTTAACTGGTTTTTGCAAATAATAATGATAATGATAGTGATAATGATAATGATAGTGATAGTGATAGTGATAGTGATAGTGATAGTGATAGTGATAGTGATAGTGATAGTGATAGTGATAGTGATAGTGATAGTGATAGTGATAGTGATAGTGATAGTGATAGTGATAGTGATAGTGATAGTGATAGTGATAATGATAATGATAAAGCACACAAATATGCGTAGGAATTGGAGATAAGTTTACCTCTTAGGTATCCAAATCCTTCACTTACTTTAGCTAGAAGACCAGAGGTAGAAGTTGAGGGAACGAAGATCAAAGAACACTTGAAGCGTACAATGATAGATAAGCTACAGGAGACGATAAAGGCAGAGAATTGGCATGGGCGGTTATTCACTTCGCGTTGGAATGATGAAGAACTTAGTCAAGATGCGTGTTTTGCATGGATGAAGGGTTAGTCATCGGCACCCACCCATACAGTAGCAGGTATGATCGAACTCTATGAACAACTCTTGCCAACTAAAGTGTATACAACACAGAAGACCAGAACAACCCAGGGAGAAGTAAGCTGTAGGCTGTGTGGTAAAGAAGCAGAGACACTTCCACACATTTTGTCAGGATGTTCTACACTTGCTTAATCAAAGTATTTGGACCGACACAATGCTGCTCTGAAGATATTATTCTTCAAGTTGGTGGAAAGTTTCCCTCCTTGGTACTCACCTGTGAAATCAAAACCTATCTATGAGTCGGATGGAGGGAAATCTTTTTGGGATGTGGCGGTATATGCAGAACACACATTTGTTAGAGCTAATTGGCCGTTTCGAAATTCAGCAGGGAACTGGGGCGAGTTTCAAATTTTAACTAATCGATAAACTGACACTACCACATGAAAGATCATGTTGAGATTGGTCATTTGGCCAAGTATGGTGCTTTTAGGGTGAACAGAGACCAAGTTATGGACATTGAAACATGGTTCAAAATCCATACAGACGTCTCTAATTTTGATACAGCGTCCCCCAAAACCATATAAACTCTTAATTTTTTTTTATGATTTCTGTGATACTCTTTAAAATGGGCAAACATAGCGATTTTCATCGCAGCTTTTTCAAATTGTAGGTACATGACGGGATTTTCCAGTTGTCACTAAACTGATTAAAAAAATTAAAAAAAAAAAAAAGAGTTTATATGGTTTTGGGGGACGCTTTGTCAAAATTAGAGACGTTTGTATGAATTTTGAACCGTATTTTAAGGTTCATAACTTGGTCTCCGTTCACCCATAAGGCATCATACTTGGTCAAATGACCAATTTTAACATCTTTCATGTGGTGGTGTAAGTTCATCGATTAGTTAAAATTTGAAACTCGCCCCAGTTCCCTGCTGAATTTCGGAACGGACAATAGAGTTGACGTACGTTGGTGGACCACAAGGCAAAGCAAGTCTGGGCAGTAGAAATGAGCTCCCCCTGGATTGATAACCGTGCAAAGAAAGTTGAAGAAAGTGCAATAAAATATGGACCATTACTTTTCGAATCAACAAACGTTTTAAAACAGATTTCACGATTAAAGTTAACGTTAAAAAACAATGACGTTTTGACCGTTCGACGGTCATTTTCAAGTTGAAAAGTAAAATGTTTCTATGCGCTTAAATATATACAATCGATTATAAAAATGCTAATGAGATACTAAAACTCTTAATATGTACATAGAAATAATACAAGCAAATTGCGGCATGAATGATAAAGAAAAACGCTAAGGTGATACAAATAATATAAAAGTGAAATAATTAAGTAAATAGCTTCGCGCGGATTGAGTCACTCTGTTCAGTTTTGGTTTAAGTTTACGAATAAAAAGCATTTCAAAAATCAAGCAGTCGAGTTTTCTCTGACACTTCTTCAAAATCTCGAAATTACTTCCGATGGTCTCCGGATCCCTTCCGTGCTCATCCTTTACGTTGGTAGCCGATTGTTGATCGCTTATGTTCCTCCACACTTTGATGTAGGTTTCGGCTCATGAAGCCGACATAGTCTGCATCACACAGACCACACTTGTAATAATAAACAACGTTTTATTGATTCACAATTGGAGGTTTATGTTCCTTTGGTTTGAATTGTCCTTTGATCTTCTGACTTGTGTAAACAGGTTGAACAACGGCATCAATCTTTCGACTGAGATCGCCGAGTTGGTGTCTTACAGCATTTGCCGATTTCTGATGGTGTTCTCTACGAGGGTTTAAACCAAAACTGAACAAACAGAGTGACTCCGCGCGAAGCTATTTACTTAAATATTTCACTTTTATATTATTTCTATCCCCTTAGCGTTTTTCTTTATCATTCATGACGCAATTTTCTTGTATTGTTTCTATGTACATATTTAGAGTTTTAGTCAGTTTCTCATTAGCATTTTTATAATCGATTGTAGATATTTTTAAAGCGCATACAAACATTTTACTTTTCAACTTTAAAATGTTCGTCGAACGGTCGAAACGTCGTTGTTTTTTAACGCTAACTTTTATCGTGAAACCATTACTGTTGGAATTAAAACTTAAGCACCCTGGTTATGAGGTACAGCAATGTAACATCATCATCTACGCATTGGGAGGATGGTCGAAGGACGGAGAAGAAACTATGAAGAAGTATGTTGGTGCCCGATCGATGTGTTTTGGAGCAGATACTCGCTGCATATAGCCCGTTATTTCAAAGCAACTGTTTTATAAGTTGGAACATTTTACCTGTTTGATGATGAAAAATGAACTTTTTTGCTTTTAATTTATTGTATATATTGTATACTTTTTTTGAATTTTTCTGAAGACAGTTATTTTATTGGATCACTTGTTTAGATAAATTGTTTTGTAACTAGTTTCACTTCCTTTTAGGTTTTATAGGTTACGCTGTGCGCCCTATTCTCGGTTTTCACATGACGTCACGACCGCCATGTTGGTGCCCAAAACAAAGAAAAGCGGCCATGTTGGTGCCCCGACCAAATCCTCCGGGAATTTAACTCTATTATTATGCAAACGCTTCCTTTTGTTTTCGTTGAAAAACATGGCTGTTGATCACGTGAGTGAAAACCAGCAATATATGCCATAGATTTTTTGCATCTATACGTTTTGATACTGCTATAATAACAATAATAATAATAATAATAATAATAATAATAATAATAATAATAATAATACCAAGGCTTCCTAGCAGCATGATCGTCATTAGCTTATTTTAAATTTACTTTCAGAAAACTGTCATGTTAATATTACTTTACCTGGTTGGACTGTCACGGACTCGCTCTTCACTCCAACGCCAACGGCAGTTTCCCCTGCAACCCTGACCTCATAGATAGCATTGTAATTAAAATTGTCGCTGATAATGACTTGCAAGGTGGATGGTCCAACTGTCACCATTGAATACTTTCCATCGCCTAAGAGGCTGCGATAAAAAACCTTGTACCCTCTTAGCACTCCGTTCACACTATCATTCGCGATGTGAGACCAAGATACGTTTATAGTGTTCGAATCAGGACTTAGTGCCGTCACGTTACCGGGCGGCTCGCTTGGCACTGAAAAGTAACAAAAGTAATTACAGTGTATTATATGGATTTAGCCAAGCCTAAAAGCGGAGCTCCCGGGCTGTTTTTCAAATTGTCCGCGTTTTGGTGTTTCCGGGAATTGCCCAATTAAATTATTTTCTTTGCTTCCTTCTTAACAAAAATTTATTGCCCAACTAGTATCGCATGAGTTTTAAATCAAAACAAGCAAATCTTCAGCAAAAGAAGGAAAAGGAAAAAAGCCATTTCAGACTGAGTCCAACGTCAAAAGCTGCAAAAGCCAGCGAATAGGAATCAAGCTAAAATTAGAAATCACAGAAAAACTAGCTCGTGATGTAACTGATCGGCGTCAGGAAATTTTCTCAGTTCAAGGTCAAAATAGAGTTTTATTGGCGACTTTATTCCACAAGATCCTTTACATTTTGATGTATTTCATTGAAAGACGCCAGCTCTGCTTGGAACAAGAATCGGCAAAATACGGCAACCAAGAAAGGACGAACTTCAAACAAGAACTCCAACAAATTACCTCTACGTGCTTGAAATAAACTTCTTTTCTCCTTAATTTTACGAAAACTAATTGCCATTGCGTATAACATAAGGGCAAAATTTCCTTGTCACTGTCATGGCACAAAAAGAAACAGTTACGGTGTAGGCAAACGGAGTAAAAAACACTTGTTCGCTCGCATTTTAGAGCAAAACAAACAAACAAATCAACTATTTCTTTATGTCCAAGAAAAGAGTTTGTGGAGTAACTTCATCCACCAAGTTTGAACTATTACTGATATACTGTTTTTTCGTTCTCGTTCTCTTTCTCTCTTCTTTCGTTTCTGTTCTGTCATAGTTCATCCAGGAATCATGCGACCTTACCAAATTAAAAATCTTCTGGAGATATGCCAAAAAGCAGCTCTAAACAAACTAAAAATTAACACTCAGCTTTAAGTTTATATCCCTCTGATGCTTCCTCCGATGCTTGACTTGAACATGAATGTCCAATATCAAAGATGTACGCTTTAAACTAGCTGGAGTGTCAGCTGGATGGCCTCGGTATGGTCAGGTGATTGATTGGCATACATGGATGGGTGGATGGACGTACGGTCGTACGGTAGTACGGTGACCAAAACCAACATTTCTCGCACAGATGGGTTGCCATATTTTCTTACCCATGGTGCTCCGCGCGCGCCGATCCACCCCTCCATGTTTGCCAATGTGACCAGTATCACGTGCTCAAGTCTAGAGATCAGCGAGGAGGCCACAAAAGCTCTTGACAGTCGACGCTTTTCGTGTTCAGGTAGAAAATGGTTTGGAATTTTTTTCCTCAAATTTTCGCCGGTTTCAATTCAGGTTTGACATAATAAAGCTGACAGGACACATCGGTGGCTAGGTATTTATTCAAGTCAAGCATTGGAGGGATATAAACTTAAAACTGAGTGTTTATTTTTAAATCTTTAGAGCTGCTTTTTGCTCTGTAATGCAATTTTTGGCCTAAGTCTTATCTTAAGGAGATTTTTAATTTTGAATCTGATAAGGTTGCATGATGCCTGTACGGCCTATGACAAAAGTGTAGAAACGAAAGAAGAGAGAAAGAGAACGAGAACGACAAAACGGTACACCAGTAATAGCTTAAACTTGGTGGAAGACGTTACTCCACAAATTCTTTTCTTGGACACTAAACCGTTTGTTACTTTTACGTATGAGTTATTTTAAGTGGATGCTTATTTTTAAAAGGTGGTTTAATCCTTTTTTCATTTGTTCAGGAGTGAAACTCGACTTTTTATTCTCAACTGAAATTAAGTAAGAATCATCTGTTCTCTTATTGGACATAACGAAATAATCGATTTGTTTGTTTGTTTGGCTTTAAAATGCGAGAGAACAAGAGTTTTTTTACTCCGTTTGCTTAACTGTTTTCTATGTGCCTCGACAGTGACAAGAAAATTTTGCCCTTATGTTACAAACACGTCATCAATCGCAATGAGCTCTCGTAAAAGGGAGGAGAAATATCGCTAGCTTGTGTTTAATAAGTTTGCCGATCCTGGTTACAAGCCAAGCTGGCGTGTTTCAATGAAATACATTAAAATGTAAATGATCACGTTCTCAGAGATAAAGTAGGATAAAGTACATCAATAGAACACTTTTTTTGACCTTGAACCGACGAAGACGAATGAAAGCTGATAAAGGTAATATTTTATGACCAATATTTACCTCCCTCTACGGTCCTGACAGTGAATATCTGACTTCCTTTGAAATGGAATGCTCCGCTCTTCAAGTGAACTGTTACAGCCAGGACCTGTAAACTGTATTCAGTTTGTGCTCTAAGTCGCAGTACCTCTAACTGCATCCGTGTTCCATTATAATTAGCTATTGCCACAGTCGGTCCAGCATCGTTATTAGTTGGTGTACATACAACAGCATAAAAGGCAAGAATATAAGGATGATCGGGAACATAGTAAGCCCAAGAGACGTTCATGCTTGAATGTTTTACGCTCAAGATGCTGATGTTCCAGTCGTTGACTACTGGAGCTAAAAGAAATAGGAGAAAATGGTTATTGCATAAATGATGTTAAAAACTCGGATTACTGAATAGCCCTACGAAGCTTAAGCCTTAACCCTTACACGTCCCAGCAAAATCATATCCTCGCTGCGATGCAATGAAGGGTATGTCGTGAAAATGAGTTTAATTTGCATGTCAATGAAATTTTACTTTCATATGAAAGGATCAGCACTAAGACTCGCTTTGAGAAAGAGGCAAAGGTAATTCGGAAATGGCCTAATGCTTCTTGTTGGTTATGACGTTGTAACCTCCGCCATCTACGGATTCCGACGCCATCTTGGATTTTGAGATTTTTGTTAGAAGGAACGAAAACTGATAAAACATGTATT
This sequence comes from Montipora foliosa, assembly GCF_036669935.1. NCBI lineage: Eukaryota > Metazoa > Cnidaria > Anthozoa > Scleractinia > Acroporidae > Montipora > Montipora foliosa. The sequence continues at coordinate 37,096,283 of NC_090875.1, forward strand.
CAACATCACTATGGATGAAAAAAAAAAAGATTTCTTTTTGTTTTAAATAGAAATATGAAATAATGTCTTTGGATTGGTCCAGGAAAAGTTTCGCGGCTCAAACGGAACACGTTAGCGGTAACCTTTAAAGTACCTATAGGCCGTAAACATCGGACCCTGAATTATGAAGCAAACGATTTGGACAAATTGGGTAACTGTATACATTTGCTGACTGTCGATTACAATAAACACTGAACTGAATATTCACGACCACCATTCGATTCCGTCCCCGTGTCATTATTACAGGTACCCTGGAGACGAATCTTGCCCCTTCATATTTTTTTGCCTTTTCAACTAAAAAGGACAAGTTTGACGGTATAGTTGACTGTTATACTATCGACTACAGTTAAAACTTCGAGTAAAGAAAAGATATATCTCCCGACGTTGACTGGTACAATGGAGAACAATCTCTTATGATTATTTTGTCACTTCAATCAATACACGATTGAAAACACATTGGCTACGATCGAGTAAGCCTTGAGAAAGGCTGGAGACATTCTATATTAGTATTTCTATATCTGTTACGTTGAATGTGTAGGAAACCCACCTCTCCATCAAGTCACATATGTCATATGTGTCAGCGATCGAGGTATTATTTTCCTTACCATTTATCATTGATTCATTGATAACCAGGTATTGAGCTTGAAATCCCTGCCAGGACTCAGTGTAACGAGTGGATTTGTAATCGATGTGAAACTTCTGCGCCAGAAAAAAGAAGGTGTCTCTCTGGCCACACAAGAGTTCGGGTCTTACACCACTGTCATCGCTAACAGAAACATAGAAGTTTCTGAAAAGAAAAGAAAAAAAAAAAGACATACATCATTTGATGTAATATATCAAATAGGTGTGTCTAATATATCTTATCAATCGAAACTAAAACCAAGAAAAAGACGGAGAAATAAAATCGTAGAAATCAATGTAATGAAAACAAGATATCCAAATGATTTCCTTTGTTTCAACTTCACGAATTATTGATGTCTTTAATAAGAAGTATTCTAACTTTGATTTCAGTTGCTTCGTTTTGCCGCGTACCATGCAATCGGAAGGACTTATAAAACAACATAAACAACGAGATTTCTACTATTAACGATTCATTGTTTCTTTCTCGTGCTTCATAGAGCTTTGATGCACGCAGAAAGTTTGGACAGCACCAAAGGAGCGTACGAGTTGCTCAAGGCACAGCCGAGAGCAACTCTAGCTTCTGGAGTATTCCCAAATGTTCTCAAGTACATTATATGTCAACCATGCTCAGCTAAAAGTATGAATGAATTCTCCTATAACTGTATGGCGAAGTGAAGTTGACTTTTCTTACGTCATGATGCACGCTTACGTATACTGAGTTCACTAGATATAACATACTCGCATTTGTAGGACAGTGGAATATTGAAAAGTGGAAAGGAGAGTAAAACGCTTTTGTCTTCGTCACCAGGGTCAATGTCCCAAGTGCAGTCTGAATATTCGATTCTTTTAGGAAATCCAGGACTTTGAATAACACCTGAAGTGTTGTGTACTGCTGATCCACATTCTGAGGGGAAAAAAAAATGAACTGATTTTAGAGAACATCCATACACCTGATTAATATAAGATAAGATATTTAAAGGACTGGTAATGTGTATGCACGACCGGAACGTTCAACTGTAGAGCTTTTAACCAATAAGCCTCTTTCGATTTAACAATTACTCTACGAGCGCGCGTTGGATATATGTAAACAATAGTCTCCGTTTGACGCGAAAATATGTTCTGATATTTGTCCGAGGACATTAGGGCCATTTATACGGGAGAAAATAAGAGGCGTCTTTTCAATTCGCAACCTTTTGAATGAAAAGTACAAGAAGGTAACTATGAATTAACAGTTATTCGTCGAGGGCGTGCTATATTTATAATGATAATTAACCAAATAAGACGCGAACCATTTATACGAGATGTTCGCGTCTTATGTAGGACGCGAACGTATAAATGGTACAGTTCGCGTCCTATTTAAGACACTTTAACTAAGACGCGTATTATTTTCTCCCGTATAAATGGACCCTATTATCTGTTCCGAGAAGCGAACACTTTTCTGAGAGCGTAGCTTGAGGAAAAGTTTGAGCTTTGAGGTCGGTCACGTGACGCGTTTAGACCATGCTGGGGAATAACCCTGCGATGGACTAGCATCCCATCCAGAGGGGAGTAGAAATACCCCTAGTCGCTTCATGCTACATGGAAACCTGAGATAAGCGTTGGCCTGATGATACAGAAACATAACCATAAATGTACATAAAATATACATAAACGTTAACTAAACTCTGCACCGATACACTGATTATATTTTCGTTGTTCAATAGGTTTTACGTGTTGCCGAGAAATGACTTACTTGTCTTGATATAGGTTTCCCTCTTGTCACTTCCTTCTCCTTTAGCCGTGAAGGCTTTAACCCACACTGTATAATACGTATTGGGCTGAAGTCCAGTAATTGTCATCTCTAGTACGTCAGGGCCAACAGTTATATTGCTGACAGACTCGCCGTAATAGTACTTGTAAGCGAAGGTGTAATATATTCGATATCCTTTCAGATTACCACGAACATACTTTGGTGAAAGCCTTCCCCATCTGAGCCTAATCGTGTTGTAATTAATGGCACGATAATCATGGATGTAAGGGCTTCTGGATGGCACTTAAAGACAATAAAACAAAATTTAATCAAAGTAATTGAACCAATCTAGGGTAAGGGGGCACGCCCCCCCCCCCCCCCCCCCCCCCGTGCCAGAGGAAACTATGCGCCCTGGGAAAGTCCAAAACCACAAGTCATTGTGAAGGTTATTCCAGTGGAAAGGGGAATGAGTGGATACATACATACAGATATTAAGCCTGTGTTTTAAATATGCATCATTTACTGCTTTTTTTTCACCCTTGCTTACCACAGAGTCTCCAGTAGCTCAGTGGTTACAGCGTATGGCTAGATCACGGAGGAGAGTAGGTTCGAATCCCATCAAGTGTTAATTAAAGGACCTACCCAAATACATGGACTATTAATTGAACAAAGAATGCCTATCGCTTGTTGTTCACCTATAATTTATTTTAATCTTTGTGTCTTAATATATCAATCAGTTTTACCTCCTTCTTCAGTTTGTACTTGAATCCAGCCAGTATTACCACGTTTACTTTCGTCAGTTAAAATGGCGACCAAAATCAAGCTGTAGTTGGTAAAAGGTTCCAATCTTGAGATATTCACCTGAGTTTTGTCTGCGGGCAACCAGAGTGCGCCGTAATAACCTCGCGCAGAAATACTGTTGTATAGGATGAGATATTTCTGAACGGAGGAAACGCCGAGAAAACTACTCGGAGGTGGCGTCCATGATAGATCGATAGATGAGTAGCTGGCATTGGCTTGAATCTCAGTCCAAAAGTCTAACGTCTCCCCTGATAAAAACAAAGTAAGGTAAATAAAAACATGAAAACTAAGTTAATTTATTATTACTTTTTTATTTATTCTTTTTTTACGAAATTAACCCTTAGGTGCACATTCCTTTAGCTTCCTTTCCAGGAGTCCAGTGTCAGAATCCAAACGTGCCATATTTCACATTTCAGGCCCCGACCACACTAAAGCGTTTTAAAAGTATCCGTTTTCGTCTCAACGAAAACGAAGCAAAATATTTTCGCCTACACGAGCGTTTCCTGTTTGTTTTCACCCGGCCGCACTAATGCACTTTTGTATAACAACACAAACTTTTTTGAAACGTTTTCGCCTATCGTCCAGACTAAAATGCCCGAAAACGCTGATGAAAACGACAGCATATGAAGCTTTTCTCGGTAAAGTTTTTAAAAACCTCCGTTTCCACCTATCCACTCTGGAAACGGAGCATTTTCAAAACGATGCGTTTTCAAAAGCCTACATTTTTGAAACCGTTTTCGAGAAGCTTCCATTTTTATCAGCGTTTTGGGTTATTCAAGTATTGTGGACAATAAGAGAAAACGCATCAAAAAGTATGCATTTTCATACAAAAATGCATAAGTGTGGTCGGAGCTTCAGACAACGACAATTTGCCGTCAGACAGTGTATGCTACACCAAACCCTTGCGGTCACGTCAGTTTGCTCTCCCTTCCCACATCGCAAATTGTGAAAAAGTGTGATATCAAGTATACAACTAATTGCAACTTCCATCTGGGACACGGTGGGATATCATGTTTAACAATATATCTCTAACTACAGCGAAAGAGAGCCATAATGATGGTGCAGTTCAGTATAGGTTTTACGTGTACGTACCAGTTATGGTGGTGATATTTCGGTGTTCGGCTTTGTAATGCCCCAAGACTCTTGAGTTGTTCAATTGAGGATCATATCTATAGTCTTTGAAACCATCTGCACGAATATTCATGGTCTCCGCTTCAATCAGCATCGTCTCGTTTGTTAATTGTCCGCAGACTTCCAAAAGAAATCGCTCCTTATCGTCATAATAGTGATAATCAGCATCACCCTTACCCGCTGTTACCGGGACAGAAATACGAACACCTCCACTAACGTATAGACAAAGGAAAAGAAACAAAAAATAGAAGGATGACAGAAAAGTCGTTAGTACGTAATGTTTTAGAGTCTAAGAGCAGGCAGGGAAAAAATACGGATTCTAGACAACAAAAAACTGTAAGGAAGCTTAAAATAAAAGTGATGAGATTCTTGTGGCTGGACACCTGCTAAGGGTCGAGCGCTGTCCCTTCAACTCAGCCTTGGTAATATAACGATGATTGACCTATTTAAGACATTATCAGGATAAACATTCCTGTGTAGTTATAAATTTTATTGGCAAAAACCGACTATGTGTTGTTAAAACTCCTGTCAATGAGGGTTTTGACCAGCGCTATTTTTTCAAGGAAGTGTAAAACTCTTGCGACTATCGAGACTCAGCTCTTGCCTGAAGACGTATTTTATGACCGGCGTGATGCCTGGGGTGGGAGGGGAGGGGGGAAGTCCAATATAAAAAGGACAGGGGTGCTCGTCTGAAATTTTAAAAGGAACCCCTAAGAGGTACAGAGATCCTGTTTCGTGGGTGTGTCTTGACGTTTTCCCCTAAAAAGGTGCTGTTCTAAAGCAACAGATATTACAATGCAACGCGCCTTACCGTGGCCACCCAACAAACTTTCACATTTGACAACTAAGTGTAAATCATCGTCAACTCAACAACCCATGCAACGGTGTTCAACTTACAACTGTGCGAACTTTGCAAGGAGGCGTGACTGTCAATCAAATTCACACATCCTAATTGGCGGAAAATTTGTAAAAAAAAACTTTGTTAGGTGCCCACGGTGTGGCACGTCGCAGTGTAACTTACACTGACGTTTTTCGGCTCAATACCCTAAAAGAAACCGCGAAAGCTCCTTCTGTGGACCCTTTGAGGCTGAAAACCCCGAGAGGTGCCAAACCCGCTTTTTAAATCCCTAAAAGGCACGACGACCATAGGGAGAGTCCCCTCGTGGGGTTAATGGTGTTGTCAAGGGAATCCCCTTTAGCCACTGTTCTAGAATACTACAAAAATTCTTAAGTTACTGTTCCACCGTCGTCATGTGGAAGACAAATTCTTCATTTTCTCTCAGAACAGCTGGATGTTAACTTTTTCTTTATTAATTATTCCATTAACATTCAACAGCCAAACAATCATTTCAAGAACCTGTCACATACACAGCGGATATGTGAAATAAATGATTATTTGGGCATTTTACAGTTCAGGTGCATCTTCAAAATGGATCCATGATATCGTTGGTCTTACCGCATTTTAGTTTTCCTATCTAGTTAGACTCTTGATAACTAATTACTCGTCCTCCTACGTGAATGTACGGCTATGCATTTATTTGGTTTACGGTTCAGCCCTCGACGGAAATTGTCTCATTGGGATGTTGTACTGAGCCGCTCAGCATGAATATCTGTTTGGTATGTCCTTATTTACCTGCAATAGTCGTCGTATCTACGACCGAGAGACAACTCAGCAAATGTCAACCATATCATCGATGTTTCAGATTGAGGGTTGATGTTCCAATGGCAGCGAGATTCTTGGTACTGTACATAATAGAAATTATGACTGAATGGCTTGTCAGCGCTGGAGAAGTAGTTGCTATCTTCTGTAAGGTAGCCCCCACATACTGTGAAAACAAGGAGAACAACGGTACCTCTATCAATACGGATTAAAAGGATCCACAAGGTTACGTTTGTACTAGAACGTAATACTACCTTGAGAAAGAAAAAACTCAAGGTTGATGATATGGACTGACTTCCTAGGATTGTAGTAATAAAATGTTTATTCTCTTGTGGAAAATTGAGAAAATTCTAGTTGAGCATACCTCCATTCGACATGGCTTTCCATTCATGTGCCTTTCTTTCCCTTTCTTTTTCCTTCGCAGAAGATTACAAAGGGAGATTGATTTCTACCGAGGCTGAATATCTGGGTTAACCCGGCCTCGGAAAGGGGGAGGGGGTTTGGGGTTCTGCTCGAACGTTTATTTACAAATGCTGTTTCACTCAACTGGGACAATTTCATAATTATTTCTCCAATGTTCTTGATGTTCCCATGGCATACATCGTTGTTCTTAATTCGATTTGTGCGGGTTTTAAACTTCAGTCAGTCAGCCAGTCACTCAATAACTGAGTCAACACCCATCGACGTAATTTTGAGTTTGGCTCTAATTTTCTTGCTGTCGTTACGTCTTTACAATGCTATGTAAGTTGGTGTGTTTGTTTGCTTGCTTGTTTATGGCCCGTCACGCAATCTTTTTTCCCCGACGTTCGTTGCAGAAGAAAGAATGGGCGGTAACGAGCCATAATAACATTTTCACCGGAGGCTAAACTTTAACAGTTTTAGGAGAATTTAATAGAGTGTTTTTACATAACGTCATTAACTTGTAAAATCAAAGCTGCCAAGTTTTCTAATTTTTTTATCGACACCAGGTTTAAAAAAATTACTTCGAAGTAAATGTTTTTAGAATGAAGGGGTAGTTTCTAAAGAAACTGTGGTGCTGCGTCGGTGGGGAAGTAGTATACAAAAATTTGGTTTTATCAACGGAGTTGATAATGTAAATTGGCCACCGTACAGAGATTCTAAAAGCTGACGTTTCGAGCGTTAGCCCTTCGTCAGAGCGAATACGCTTTGACGAAGGGCTAACGCTCGAAACGTCAGCTTTTAGAATCT
>NC_090875.1:37108472-37110972 GCF_036669935.1 Montipora foliosa
TTACCGATCAACTGATCGTATCCGAAAGCGTAAACAAACTTTGTCAATTGTGAAATGATAAACTTACCGCCTTCATCTGTTTCGACAACTATGCTGTCACTTTTATAGATGTCGCCATTCACATCTACCAAATAAACAAGGACTATGTACTGACTGAATACGGGGAGGTCTGAAACATTGACGGACGTGTTCGAGGAGTCTACTATGACAAGAAATGAACTTCTTCCTCCGTCTTTGTAATATAACCGCGGTCTCGTTTGATTCAAGGACAAAATGAAGATATCGGCTGGTAAGTCTCGTGGTACGTTGCTCCAGTCAACAAATAAACTCTTCTGGCTGGTGTTGAAACCATGTATATTCCATGCAGTTGAAGGAGAACGAGCTACAACGTAACGAAACAATATCATAATTTAAAAAGTAGGACAAGCACCCTAAAATAAGGCATTTGCTACGGAGGATCGGAGCAAAGCGTATAGAGACCGAAGACTTTGTGTTTATTTGTTTGTTTTAAAAGTAATACGGAGAACAAGAAAGAAAAAGAAAACCTTTTACCCCATTCAACTTCTTTCCCAACTTTCCTCGTTTTTTGTTAAAAGAAAAACAAAACGATAAAAGAGACTTTCTAGGTATACCTGAATGGAGGCTTCTTCTTACTAAAACAAATTCTAGATTCAGACGGCTGTATCTGCTGTATAGTTGGGTCTGTAGAGTAACAAAGTTTCCTTCGCCAAACTGCAATTCTACCACGTCTCGATGATCTTCAAAGCATCGTTCACGAGTGAAGATCTCAGAGCCATTACTTGAAAAAACCTTTAGAAATTCACTGGAAAAAAGATTAAAAAAATATCAGAATGTGACTGGTCTCCCACGTTCTTGGTCCTTTATGCGTGACGCGAAAGAAAGAGCAGGAGGGTAAAAAAACGTACGGTACGCACGAGGGCGCGAATTTTTCGCACTTGAAAATAACAAACTCTAAAGGGACACAGTCAGCTGGCGCACATGCGCATAGGATACAATTTTACCGAAAGACGCTGCCGAGCCGACTAAACAAGATGGCTTGGTTTGCAGGATTCCCTGTGAAAGCGGTAAAGTCTACATCGGCGAGACTGGAAGATCTATGCAAGATAGAATCAAAGAACATGAGCGACACATCCAACTAGCCTTTACCCAGACCTCCGCCGTTTCAAAACACGCTAACAAAACCGGACACAACCCGCTTTGGAACGAAGTAAAGCCGAGTTTATTGATCGTGATCCTCATTGGTACACAAGCAGGGTCAAAGAGGCGATTCACATAAGACTTCACCCAAACAACACCAACAAGGATAGTGGAATAGAATTCCGGAAGCATGGATGCCCACGATCAAGAAACGCAACAACAGGAGAACCGTACGACAGCGGACCGTCGAAGGAACAACAAACCGAAACAGCGAGGATCAAAATGCACCAATCACAGCGGAGTATCCTGCTTAAAAGGTGACGCGTAACCAGTCGACTTCATCGCCTGATGAACACTAGCAGTATGCAGTCGAAACGTCGCGATCTACATCACAAGCGACCACATCGTGAGACAAACGAGAATAATTTATTATTATTGCACTTCACAACTATGAATAACGGCAACCTTTTTTTACGACATTAACATAAATTTTGTGCCACGAATATAAAAAGTTACCATCAACGAAAAATAGTAAGGGAGATTTTTGCTAGTTTAATTTTTCTATTGTTCTTTTGGCTGCACAAGTAAGTCGCAAAATCGAAAGTGACATCGATTTCAGCTGCTGACTGTAAACAAGTTATCTTGCGTGTTACTAACAATTGGGTTTTATGGCAAAATGACGGCAAGACATCGGATTGTTGTTTTGCTAGTTTGCTTTTTTTTTTTTTTTCAACTGTTATTAAGTAGACAAGAAATGTGATAATTCAACACAAAGATCACAATGGTCTAACTCGTGAAGTTGACCATTGTTTCTGCGAAGTCAAAATTTCACTCTCCTAGACGAAGTTCTTTATCACCAGGCAATTCCATCGTTTTGCAAATAGAAACTGCTTTCTTATTCATCAGCGTCCCAAATTCCTGCCGATTTTCTGGGCTCATTTGTTGAAGATTCAAGCACGCTTCCAACAGACCTGTTTATTTTTGTGTTTCACCTATTATTTTCCGGTGCGGCTGTTAAATGACATGATTATTTGAAAAGGCTTTTCAGCTTTTTTTTTTTTCTCTCACCTAACACACAGGCTGCTTCCTCTTCTATATTTTTCATACAGATATAATTTTTCTAAGGAAAAGTGAAACAAAAATCAAAAATTGCGTGAATAAATTAAATGAAAAGATGAGGCTATCTGTGAAATCAACAGACACAGACTAGCCGATATAATATACATCCTCGCCTATCAGCAAAATTTAAGTAGCTTTGCCGAACGTGCACTTACACTAAAAGATTTCATTTGACATATGTGAAAACTAACTTGCGATTTTTTTATGTTTCGTTCAATTCAGA
>NC_090875.1:37115972-37133472 GCF_036669935.1 Montipora foliosa
TCAAGAAGTAAGGACAGCCCCAAAATTGATTGGAAAAACACAGATTGCAAACAGGTTTGCCATATAGACTTCAGGTGACATGACCATGCAATTGACACACCAAAATGTTCCCCGAAAATATTTATTTAAGTCTTGAAACAAAGTTTTACTACCAGAGCTTAAATGCTTCGTTTATGCGCCCACCTCACCCCTAGGCAAAATAAGGGATTCGCTAACATACCCAAACTCATTTCGAATTTGTTCTTACTTGATTCTCCTTTCTCCGACAATACATTGGCTGGACAAATAATTTTGTTTGACCTTGACAAGCCAAGGTCAACGGCTAAACTTGTCAAGTCTACCCGACACTATTTGCCAACACTCACCGACTACGAATGAGATCCACGGAGACCGAGGTCCCTCACCCACTGACGTGAAAGCAGAAACCGCTATTTGGTACTTTCTTCCTCCATTCAAACCTCGCAGCACCATCTGGAACACGTTTGGGTCCTTAATGGTAATGTTTTTTGCATGATCCCCATAGTAGTAATAGTAGTAGTAGTAGTAGTAATCATAATTTCTGTAGTGGACTGTGTAGCCTTGTATCTGGCCATTCGTAAACTGTGGCTTGACCGCATCCCAAAGTACCAGAATCTCATTTGGTTGGAAGTTCCTTACCCGCACATTTGTAGGTGCCCGACTAGGAGCTAAAAGAAGCAATATGTAAGGCTGTTTTGATTATTTGTTGTTGTTTTTGTTATGGCATAGCTTTATTGATTGATTGATTGATTGATTGATTGATAGATTGATTGATTGACTGATTGTTGTCGTTGTTAAGTTTTGAATCCATTACCGTTGCACTATCGATTGGACGACTTAGTGAGGGTGCAAGATTCAGGGATTCACTCATTATTACATGTTTTTGTTGTTATCATTGTATTGAAATGTCATATAGTTTTGTTTATTTGTTATTGTTGTTGTTGTTGTTGGAGAGAAGGTTGTCATTCTGTAGTTTGGATTCCATTACCGTTGCCCTAGCTACTGGGTTACGCAGAAATAAGGGAGCAAGCTTGTATAACATGAGTGTCACCTGGCTCAACATTGCATCGCAGCTTATCTCTTCATATCTTCCTTGAGGCAATTTACCACCATAATGCCTAGGGCACACTCTCTTTTATCCTAGTCGAAGAGTCAGTTTAGAGCAACAGTGAGCTCATTTTCTGAATCCCGCCGACGTCACAACAATTTTTTATGTCTTTATTTCCATCATTACGAAATATTTTAGAGTCAACTGACTAATTTTCAGCTTGTAAAAGTAAGTTTACACAAACATAAAACTTTAGATTGTTGCTACGCAGTCCTCACCTTCTTCTCCAGTCGTGATAGTTTGGATTTTAGTGGAATAAGTGACATTCTCGACGCCTACCGTGAACGCAAGTACCTGGAATCCATACACTCGGTTTGGCTTTAACAGCTTGTTTACAAAATAATGTCGATCGTACAAAGACCAGACTTTGAACAAAACAGATATATTTGAGTTTTCCTCCGTGAACATCACCATAAAGTGGGAAATCGATACATTGAGAGGAAAAGCTTCCCACTCCACGGACACTGACGATGACGTAATGTTGTGAACTAACAGTTGCCATGATAATAGGTCAGTATCTGTCAGAAAAAAAATAGGTAATTACTTAAATGAGGTATCTCAAATGTAAAGGGAGCAGGATCAATTATTGCGAGAAAAACCACTATCTAGGAATTCCAGGAGCTCCATGATCTACACTGCCATGGTGTTAACCTTCTCAAATGATAATGTAATGATGGTAATAATCTGACAGAATCTTCTCTAAGCTGGAAACCTCTCCTTAGTCGAGGCACCTTTAAACTAAAGCTTTGACAATTTATAAAGCACTATCCGTGTTACGCTATACGATTTAAGTTTCTAAATCACAATAAAAAAGCTCCATGCTCCCTCTGCAATTCTGCTAACACAGATTGCAAACATGTTTGGCATAGAGACTTCAGGAGACATGACCATGCAATTGACACACCAAAATGCTCCTCGAAAATATTTATTAAAGTCAAGAAACAAAGTTTCCCTGGTCCCTTACCACGTAAAATGTAATAGCTTCATCTGTGTTGGCGCTACTCTTTAGAATAAATAGATAGATATATACATTTGTTTGATACCTATCAAGGGATCTTCAAGTCCAAGATACCAGACTGAAAAGCCATTTGAATAGCGATATGTGTTCGTATATTGAAGTGCCAACTCTGATTGGTCGCCGTGAACAACAAGAGAAAAAGGCTCTATGTAACCGCATAATAAGGTGTCATTATTGTACTGGGTTTCTTCTCCAGTTGCCACGCGAAGCCAGTTGTTTGATCTGGGTAGAAGAAAAAAGTTATCACGGTTATATAGGTAGGTTAAAGTCTGCGTTTCAACCTTTTGCAAGAACCGTACGCAATAAGACAACTTCGTATATAGAAATAAGTAATCACATTTCTTTCAAGACTACTTTCAAGATCACATCGAAGAATAAAGCAAGAGTTCAATGTTCAGAAGTAGGATTCAGTTTTCCACACACTCGCCCTCGTTGATTCATGACATTAACCAATCAAAGTTCAAAATTAAGAAAATCTCATGACAAACAAACTTATTACAAAAATACTCGTACACATCACTTTAGAAAGGTTTCTTAGCTAGAATTTACAAAAACTGCTGGGAAATCTTCGTCTTTCACAACTGTAATAGGAACAGCGTTATCCGGTTCAGTATTCAGCTTCACTTGCAGAGTCTCTGCAGTGGGTGTCTCCATTCTGACGAGGGCAAGTTGCCGGACTTAACTTTCACCACTGCACTTCGAACTTCGCCATCAGGACCAGGAAGTAACCTCTCCAAGTCGCCACAGCTGTTTTGGGATCGTCGTCTCATGTATGCACACAACATCTCCCACTTGAACCTTATGGAGTGAGCTAACTCTCTTAGAACAACGATGTTGTTCTCTAAGTTGTGTGAGATACTCTGCTCGCCAGCGGTTCCAGAAATGATCGAGGATGCGCCGTAAGAACCTTGCTCTCCTTGAAAGCGCTTGCTGGGTATGTCCATCATCGATGGAATAGTTCTTTGATGTCATTGAAAAAAATTCCTTGGCCTATGACCAGGTGAGACGGCGTCAGGGGTTCCTCGAACTCATCATAAAGGTAAGTCAACGGAAGTGAATTCAAGACTGCTTCCACTTCTACAAAGGTTGTAGACAGTTCGTCATAATTCAACCGCGCACTTTTTAAACTTAACTTGACAGACTTCAAAAGACGTTCAAAGAAACCACCCCACCAAGGGGCTGCTTAAACATTAAACCTCCATTTTTTACTCTCACGCTGGCAATAGGCCTGCACCCATGAGTCCTTGAAGGTGTTTACATTGTCACTGACAATCAAGGTTGGAATTCCCCTTCTTTCCTTAAATCGAGTGAGGGAGGGCCTTTACAAAACTTTCCCCCGTCAAACTTGGCACAAGTTTAAGATGAACAGATCGGATTGTAGCGTATGTGAATAAGGCTATGTAAACATTGTTCATTCCTCCCCCTTTAAGTCCACTCCAACACGGGAGAACGCAAACTCGTCACTTAACAGGAACCCGGGAAGCGGTGGGGAATAAGGAACTGCAAACTTCTACCTTCTATCTTCTTACAAAGAGACTGGTAGATTATCTTCATACAGCTTGCTCGTCGCTGTGAGAATACTTCTCTTTGTTATAGTGCAAGCATTGTTTGTTTCCATTGGAGAGGCCAAGTTCAGAGAGAACATATCACTTTCAGTGTCCCATCCAATTCCAAGTACTTTACACCTCACACTGCAGGGGTTACCTTTCGCCCTGAACTGACAACTTGAGAAGGTCTGATCTTCGTCTTGAATCTTACATTCTTCAACAGGCTTGGTTGAAACTTCAGCTTCCAGAGGAGACTCTTTCATGTTGTTCAATTCTTTTGTGAACTAGTGTAGAATTAATCACCCACTTTCGCATATTAAAGCCTGCACTCTTGAAAGATGATTTCAGATTCTTGAACATCCACCGGATAAATCACTATCCATTGGGTAGCGCAATTGGTTTCGCTATTACTTATCCACTGGATAGAGTGTTATCCGGCAGATAGCGCTATCCATCGTTTGAACAACTGGGGCCAGATCATCAGAGTCTTCACCTACAAAATTGTCCACATACAGGCTCTTCAACACACACTCAACAAATTCTCCAGGAATATCAGTGGAGGTTAGATGATGACCAATAGTTGCATTCAACAAGAAGAGACTTGAGGAAATGCCAAAGGCGACTTATGCAAATCTGGAAACTTGGCGATTTTGGTGTTTGCTACCGATATCATCGACCCACAGGAAGCAAAGATAGTCAAGATCCCTTGGGTCAACTGAAATGTTCGGAAAGGCTTTCTCTGTCTCTTGAGATGGCCACTTTATGAACGCGGAACCTCAAAAGGATGTCGTAAATGAGGGAAGACAGTGGTGGGCCAGCATAAAGACAATCATTAAGACTGGGTGTGGTACTCTGTGCTTTAGCCCTGGCATCATAAACCACGCGCAGCTTTGTGGTTTCCCGGTATCAACACGAATCACTTCATGATAGGGGGTGTAATGCACGTTGCCAACACCATATGTAGTTCCTTGATCTACAGGTTCAATGATCCCTTGTTTCAGCTGTTCTCGGATGAAATCATTATACTGCCTGGACACATCAGGCTTAACACTCAGACACCTTAATTGTGACACCAGCCTTGATTTGCACAAAGCAAAATTATCAGGAAGGAGGTCATGATCCTCCCTGAATGGTATTCCCACTTGATATCTTGCTTCCACAAATTCAACTTCATTAACAAACTTGTCATCCAGAGTGGCATTGAGGGATTCACAGTCCCAGAATTTTCTCAGTTGTGATGCAAGATCATCATGATTAATTACCCTCGATTCAACCTTCAAAACAGTGTTGGCATGGACATTATCACACATGACCTTAGTGGGTCCAGAGAGGACAAATCCTAGCTTTGTGGCCAGAGCAACAGGTTCCCATGGTGCACCCCTCGCTATAGTACCTTCTACCAAGGACAAATAGTAGTCAGCCCCAACGAGAATACTGCATGACTTCTAGCACTCCACCAGCAGCTCTGTCAGCCAATAGCAGGTTACGGAGATAGCTAGACTGAGTCAGTTCAGTGGACTGTTGGGTCAAGGGGCCACAGATCACTGGTACTACATACGCTTGAATGTACACAGTTTCATCGCATAACGTTTTGATGCCAACTTGAACAATCTCACAGGTACGTAGTCTGGCATCTGATTCTCCGAAGGTTTTGATCAGCAGGGAATTTCTAACAACAACGGGTAGCTGCAATTTTTTGTTAACAGTCTGAGTCACGTAAGATCGCTGACTGCATGAATCGAAAACAAGACGCACATTTAGTGGACTACTGTCATTGTCTGGACGTTCGACTTCAGCAGTTGCTGTTTGCAACAGCGCGGACCATCTGTACTGATCCCATACAAACTGGAAAAGACATTAGGAACATTCTCAACTTGCTCTGGTCAACTCACAGTGTGTTCAAAAGTATCACACACAGCAACATGGTGGGGTCCTTGAGATTTGAAACATTTCACAGGACTTTTACAGTTACCGGTACGTGACAAATGCCTAGATTTGAGACAAAGATAACATCTGCCTTTCTTCCTCAAAACTTGCTTTCTAGACTCAGCACTTATGACCACATTACTTTTAGAGCTCTGATGATCTTGATCGCAAAGCGAGCACCACACACGAGAAAACTGTTTGTTCTTAGCACTTTCAGAGTACAAACCAGACGTAAAATGAAGCAACTCACCTCTCTGAAACGAGTTTGACGGTCTGGCGTCCCTAGGGTTCACAAGACATTGTTCTCTCAGTTGCAATTCCTTGTGAAATTCACTCACGGTTTCTTTTGAATCCCGTGTTTCCGATTCCAAATTTCGTGAAATTGCAATTCTAAATTCCTCCGATAATTTCTGCATGATAATCGGTGTTTAAAACAACCATACATTTCAGAAGAGATCTCCATACTTTCTAATCCACGAACATGTGACTCAACTGTGTTGTACAAACTTCGAAGCCACTTAACTTCGTTTATAGATGCACCCATGAGAGTTATTGTGAGCGCCTCCATGTGGCTCGAGATCACAGCCTGTCGGTTTCCGAATCTTTGTTTGAGTAATTCGACTGCCTTTTCGTAATTAGCGCTTGTCAGGGCTAGGCCAGCGACATCGCTTTGGGCGGTGCCTGTTAGGAGCGACTTCTAGACAGTTGAATTTATCCACTCCAGACAGGTTTGAATTCTCATGAACTGCTGACTCGAAAAAGATTCCCGAAAGGGATACCACTCGATGGCTTTCCGTTAAATTTCTTCATCGCGAGCTTGGGAAGCTTTTCGTGCGTGTGAACTGTCTGTAGGTGACCTTGAGCAGTTCCCGCGCTTTCCAAAGTACTCGATTACTGATATTTTCCTTGTGATTCCTAGCTGCCAGTGCAGATTCTAAATCCACCATACACTCTTGAATAACACATATTAGCTCACCGCTCTCAGAAACATCAGAATCGAGCTTTGAGACATCCTCCAGCAGCTCAACAATGTCACGATCCAAAACTTGAAGCTCCGAACACTTTGTTTGAAGAGAGGTACAAAGAAGTTTCAGCTTTTTCGTTTCGATGGGAATCCCTCCAGATATTAAATATTTTATTTTAGCGATTGTTTTTCGCACAAAATGTCGGTGACTGTCGCAAAATTTTATCAGATTCTATAATTTCTTCTTCTCGGCCATACCTTGATTCCCACCAGCCATTAAAAACAAATAGCGCGCAACAAGAATTCAAAGGTGATTAATTCAAGATTTTCTTAGTTTCCAAACGGAATCCGTCCCGGGTCTCGGCACCAAATGTACAAGAACCGTACTTCGTTTATAGAAATAAGAAATCAGATTTCTTTCAAGACTACTTTCAAGATCACATCGAAGAACAACGCATGAGTTCAATGTTCAATTTGTTGGGGTGTCA
The DNA here is from genome assembly GCF_036669935.1 of Montipora foliosa. Classification (NCBI taxonomy): domain Eukaryota; kingdom Metazoa; phylum Cnidaria; class Anthozoa; order Scleractinia; family Acroporidae; genus Montipora; species Montipora foliosa. The sequence continues at coordinate 37,123,042 of NC_090875.1, forward strand.
AAATGTGCCACCACTTGATGTAGTCGGATCCAGTTTCCCACAAACCTATTGGCCATCAGGTCAGCAGGTATTTCCGGTTACTGCATGTAGCATGAAGGAATTAGGAGTAATTCTATTCCTTCCTGGAAGAAGGTGCTGTAGGTACTCAGAGAAAAAAATGTCTTCTCAACCACTTAACACAATTACCCCAGGCCAGGGCTCGAACACGAATCGCTAGATCCGGAGTCCAGCTAGCTAAACATTAGGCTACTACATCATGGTTAAAGGGTCTTGCAAAGTCTTGCTTAAAAATTGCCCAGAATCCTGCCTCAAAACTTAAAATTCGTTTAAAATGTTGTTTAAAACAGATCTTTTCTTTCGCCCCTACTTATTGAGGATTAATTTTTAATTGATTTTAAGGACACACCCTATAGACCGATCGCGAGTAGAGGCGAGTTTTCTACTCCTGCGGTAACATTATCGTTCTTTCAGTAGATAGCGCTTACAGCTGTTCATACGATATGCATGCCAAAGCAATTGATAAACTTGATTGTTATAATAAGATAAATCTCACCTGCAATAAGGGCCATCGCCGACTTGAAAGGAATTAAAGTTTATCCATATCGCTTTGACAGTGCTCCCGCCAAGTTGCGGCTCAATAGTCCAGCGGCAGTAATGCAACCCGCGAAAGGAACATGGGTAATTAGGGCTGTATAGAGTACCGTTTTTCGCGGTTAACGTACGTTGTGGTTCACAGGCTGAAAAAAAAAATTCAACGTTTTGGCTTCTATTTTATAAAGGTGGACACACCGATATTCAAGAGCAACCGTTTTCAACAGGCAATTTTTACTTCTGTGTGAAAACGAGTCTTAATGCGAAACCATTCATATGAAAATGTGTTCCGCCTAGAGGTCCATTTTTATATCAAACTCAGTTTCATATACATGTTTTACACGAGGACTCGTTTTGAAACAGGCGCAAGGTAACTCGGAAATGGCCTATTAGTTTGAACCCTGAATTGCTTCATTATACTCAATCCCTGCACTTCCTCTCATGAGGACAATAGTAGTTTCAAATAACACTATCCACCAAACGACCAACCTATTCTTACACCGAACGTTAAGGTCAGTCTAGCCTGAGTATTAAGGTTTTTCGAAGGCATGATGTGAGGAAGAGGGAAAAAACAAAACGAAAACTGATACTAATACTGATATAAGTTTGGTTCGTAATTGGTTTCCCATTTCTTGGGCTAGCGCTCTAAAGGAAATCCATGCATTCTAGCACTTAAAACTACCTTACCATATGTAATCAGTTTTATGAACTCCAGTGCAGTTAAACCAAACAAATCACGAAGCCTACGAATAGCCACTTACTGGTGAACGCGTTTGCCCCATAATACGGTCCAATTCCTTTAGAGGTAAACCCAGCGACCCGAATGTAGTACTGTTTTCCTGGCAGGAGCCCAGTTAAGATGTAACTTCTGGTCGATGCACTGACGTCGACCTGAGCGGAGAAATTTGGGATTCCATAGCACGAAGTTCTGTACTTAATGTTATAGCCAAGAAGTTTGCCATTGTGATATTTTTCGGGAATTGGATGTATTGATACGTTAATGCTGTCACCTCCAGGATAATTGTTGTTAACGGATACATAAGGACTTCTACTGGGTACTACGATGAAGAAACAGAGAAAGAAAACACAACAGAGTAAAATAAAAATAAAAAATCACGTTTTATAGTGGAAGAGTAGGGCATGGAGTTGCCGGTGTTGTGGTCTGATCTATGGATATAGGGGTTAGGTGTCAATTGGGACGAAAAGTTCTGTTCCTCTCTCGTGCCACTCCATGAAATGCGGCGAATTAAAGTAAAGTAAAAGTAAAGGAAGCGAAAAGGGCATTTTAATCTTTTTGGTATAGCTTTTTTAAAGCAAATTTAATTCAAACTATACCACCGGGGAAATAAACGGGACTAGCCTACTGGATTGTTTGTGCACAACTGAGCAATTCGTATTAATTAGCATTATAACGTGGTACGAGTACAAAATGCTATTGCGTGTGCGAATTTGGATTCCGTGCAATTAGGTTATAAAGACTTAAAGGGAATGACTTCTCTTCACATCATCATATATCTGTAAAATGATTGATTATCCCTTACGTTGGGTAATACTGACAAATAGCATAACTGATGTAAGAGTTGTTTAACGAAAAAAAATTTTTTTGGTCTTTTTTGCTTCCTCTTGGTGAATGTTTAACCTGAATTGGCAATGCATGGCTGGGACATTCCTTTAGAGGGTGCAGCAAATTAGTATTACGGGAGCCCTACCAGCGAATTAACTATCACATGTTTTTTTTCGGATCTGTCACTCACAAGTAGAGGAAGCAGTTGAGTTCTATCTTCACTTTGCTCACACCTCTGACCTTTATCCTGATCATATTCTTTTGCTTATTAGATATTAGACTTTTTGTCCTCTCCTCTACTGGGTAGGGTCTTAATAACAAAATTATGTGTATTTTTGATTGGATCGAAATTGCTTTTAAGGTGGCTATGTGGCTAGCCACATAGACAAAGTTTATCCAATCAGAAGCTTGTTAGCTTGTTTCTATTTTGTCAATTTCCTCTCCCAGCAAACAAAGCAAGCCCAAGCAATAATGTTCATTGTTGTGATATTGCTCTTGCAGAGAGACAGCATGAACGTACTTTTGAATGACTGCATACAACAAGTCGTTGGGTATATTTGTTTGCATCGCGTGTTTCATCTAACTTTACTTTTCACACTCACCACCTTCCTCGGTAAAAAGCAATACTTCTGAACTCCTGTGTGGTTGTCCTAGTACATCCACGACAACAGCGAAGAGACGATACTCAGTGCCTCCTTCAAGTCCGTTTAATGTTATAGACGTAACGTTTGGAAAAACAATGTCCCCTGCTATCTCTTTACCATCAGTAGTTTCTACTATTGCAATATAAGCCCGAACCTGGTTTCCAAGCCTGACATCGGTTAGGTTTGGCCATTGAAAGGTAATACTGGATTCTGAAGCATTAACGACGGTAACATTCCATCCATCCACCAGTGGCGCTGTAAATAATGTTGGAAAGTCATTGTAATAAAAATTATCTCCGTTACGAGGTTTAGTAGATAATAGTTTTCTACGCGTTACGTTATGCATGTTTTGTACAAATTTATGTCTTTGTTCATACAAATTCTCATGCTACTATTTAGCATTGTTATAAACATATATAAGCACATATAAGCAGTTATGCTTTCAATTTGTCACTTTAGCTCCAAGTAATCCAGGCAGTTTACTTTATTTTTTGTTTTCATTTTTATTTTCATTAAATTTTTCATTCGTTGGCTTTCCGTTTACAGTGCTGGCAGTTTGGCCATTTGGCAAATAATTGCCCGAAGAAAAAATAATCTTCGTGTTGACTTGGGCGCGTTGACATTGCAAGTTTCATTTAGGGTCTATGTGGAGATTCTGATTTTGTTCATACCGAGCTCAATGAAGATAGGGCTGAATTTTCTTGTGGCGGAGAAAGGTTTAATCAGCGAAGTAAATTCCCCGTCGCATTGCGTCAACCCTTTGTCAGTAGCCAAAGGAAAGAAACTACGCTTAGTTCTTGATCTGCGTGATGTCAACAGATATTTAGTCAAATGTAATTTTCGTTATGAAGATCTTCGAGAATTAAAAGCAATATCGTACGTTCTGCAATCATATTCCGGAAATTGTCAAATCAATCAGTCAAGATTTTCGTCGATAATCAGGGCGCGTCTCGTATCCTAACGATTGGAAGCCCAAAGCCTCACTTGCAGGAAGTATTGTTAGAGGTTTTAAAGCTCTGCTTCCGATTCGGAATTTCTATTGAGGCGCATTAGCTAATCCGTGAGGAGAATCTTCGTGCTGACCTTCTAAGTAGGTTCATAGACAAGAATGACTGGCGTTTGAATACCCGCGTATTCAGTATGATTGATAAGAAATGGGGGCCCCATTCCATTGATCGATTTTCCTCGCACCTTAAGAACCAATTTCCTAAATTAAACTCGAAGCTCTTCTCGCCCGGTTGTTTCGGAGTCGACGCCTTTGCGCAGAACTGGAGTACAGACAACAACTGGCTGTGTCCCCCAGTCCATCTGTGTCCACCATCTCTAAGAAAGCTGGCTAGCCCCAAAGCCGTTGGTACTCTGGTAGTGCCGGAATGGCCCTCAGTATCGTTTTGGCCTGTCTTGCACGGCACTCCAGGCAGATTCGCCCAATTTATCCTTGTCGTCTTCAGAATTCAGAATTGCCTACTCGGCCAGCCTTCCTATTTGGTCAGTTGTTCAATACATTTCAGCTGCATTGTTGAGCGTTAAGAGCTTTTTGGCTATCCCTGTGCGTGGCAAGTCTTCGTCATTGGTAGACCATCTTCGACCATCCTTTCCTTTTTGGACAAGTGTTAATAATTTATGTCTCCTTGCTGGCTGAGCGCAAGTGCCTATTTCGGCCAATTCCTGTTTATTGTTCAGATTTTAATTGCGTTATCAGCTCCGTTGTAGTGCGTGAGAGCCGTTTAACAACGTCTATTTGGCGAGCTGCTCCCTCTTTAGTTCGAGCAAGAGGTGTAATTTAGGCCAGCCTGCCTATATGGTGAGCTGTTAAGGAATTAGCTTTCTAGTTGGCTGAGCACAAGTGCCTATTTGGGCCATTCCTGTCTTATGGTCAGGTGTAAATTGAGTTATCAGCTCCATTGTAGAGCGTGAGAGCCATTTGGCTACGCCTTTTTGGCGAGGTGTTCCCTCTTTGGTTGAGCAAGACGCGCTATTTCGGCCAGCCTGCCTGTTGGTGAGGTGTTCAAAATATAGCTCCCTATTTGGTTAAGCACAAGCGCCTATTTCGGCGTTTTTCCTGCCTTATTGGTCAGGTGTAATTGTGTTATCAGCTCCATTGTAGAGCGTATGAGTTCTATTGGCTTTAATTTTATTTAAAAAATAATAATAATAAAGAAATCAGTAGTATTTTTGTTACTGCCTTCCTTTTTATTTTATGGACAGATATTACGTCAGTCGGTATCTGAAGAGAAGCCTTGAACTTGGAGGACGCTGGTCTGTACAGTCAAGTTCCGCTGTTATTAGAGTTGGTCCTGTCAGCCAACGCCCCAGGCACCATTGCCAGATACACCAGTGGATGGAATCGCTGGCGCAGTTGGGCAAATCCAGGGTTGGTACAACGTATTCCTCATGTGCCCGCAGAGCCGCTGCATGTCGCCCTGTATATTTTAGAACTAACCAACACAGCTCTCCGGAACGGTCACAGGAGTGCAGTCATGGACAAGGCTGTATATAGCATTAGATGGGGTGACAAATTAGCCGGTTTAGCCTCTCCATTGGACCACCCTATTGTTACCTCTGCAGCTGAGGGAGCGAGAAGGAGGTTGGCGAGACCCGTTCAGCCAAAGGAGCCGATAAGCGAGCATATGCTACTTGAGATAGCAGAACGTTATAATACGCCTTCGGCTTCGTTACTAACGCTACGTTTTCTTTTCATTTTCCTCATTGGGTATTTCGGCTTGTTTAGAATTAATGAAATACTCGGGATACGACCATGTGACATTCAGATTAGCGATTCACATTTGTCAATTTTCATTAGCGGTCGTAAGAATGACCAGCATCGCGACTGTCACACCAGTATACTTCTAGCTAGATCCGGTAAAACTACTTGTCCTGTACGGAAAAGATTATGTCATTGTTGCTGTCGACCCACAAGAGTCAATTGGCTCCGATCGTTTGTAGAGTTGTTAAGTGTAAGAAACAGGAGCGATTTCATGAATATCCTTGAGACATAATCGCACTTACGGCAGTAATTTCCAATCCCACACCGTATGCGGGTGTGCGTACGCCCAAAAGGAAGGTGCAACCAGCACGCCAAACACGCCGGGGGATCGAACCCCGCCTCCACAAGAATTAAGGCAACGCGACGGAGACGGGACAAACAAAAAAATTGCACCCTGGAGACGCCTCGTCTGACTTACACTCCAGATTAACAATCCACACTAGACAAACAGAACGGAAACAAGACAAACCGAATTCCTTACCTTTGTAAATACTGCCATTAAGGATGGCATATCGGGCAGTAAAGGTATTATACTTGTAGTACGCTCTAACTTCGACAGAAATGTTCAGGGTTGAAGTATTGAGAAAGGTCCCTTCACCAAGGCCACAGTAGCTGTACAAAAGATTCTTACCATAGCCGTCCTTAACGACTATCCTGAAACTGAAAAAAGGTACAATTAACTAAAATGGATATTGAAAGAATTTCCACTTGATTACGTTAAAGGATTTCACCTATTTAAATAGTGTTTTACGTTCGCAGAATGTGCGAGTAGGGCTTGTACTGAATTCATCTCAATCGTCTTCAGTTTGCATTTAGTTGGTAGATCTGTTGCAAATGTAACTCTGGCTTTCTGGCTCGGCTCTTTAAAGGAACCTGTTAACATGTGCGCATCAGCACAAGGCTGTCAACATTAGTTATACTCTGCCACAAATGTCAACAAATCTTGTCTACACCAAATTCTGAATTTCATAAAAAGTACCTGCAAACCAGCACATTCGACTATTTGCTGACTGAAAAAATATCCATCGCAAACGAAATTAAACCCGTTCTGTATGCCCTCGGCGAAGCAGCTTAGCTTAATGGATGTTTTTGTTAATTCAATAGCCGACAGGTCTGCCAGTTTTGACTCTCCATGGCATGAAAAAGTGGCCTGCTCCGAATTCTTTTAAAGTTTGTAAGGATGAATACAATTTAGTACATTCATGGCTAAAAACCAGCGATTGCACTTGTAGCATGGAATTGATTATATAGACAAATAAATCGCCTAGTGCGGGAGGGGTCTAGTTGGGCTTCCAACAATATGAAAACGACAATTTCACATCACAGCGACATATTTTGTCTTTTTTTCTTCATTAACTGAGAGTGCGATTAAGACTCAACACATGTACTAAGACCATTGTAACTCCTAGTCATAGGATAACCAACAAGTCAAATAAGAGGAAAAAAACCGAAGCAGAGACTCTGTATCTTACCTACAAGAATAAACTGGATCAATAGCAAGAATCACGTGATCACCATTTGGTTCAGAGATGTCTCCAATGTTCCACTGACACTCATTCTCAGTTATTTTGTCACCTTTTTGGAAGGAAAGTTCTTCCAGTGGTTTCTTCACTAGACCACCGCATTCTGAATAATAGGAAGTTATTGTAAGTTGGTTTTTTTAACCTCCCTTGTTTGTATTGATGGAACTGTTTTCTTTATAAACAAAAATAACACACTCAGGGGTGGCGCTATCATGAGCATAACTTCGAAAAGTCAAACATTTATTTAATGGAAACCTGAAAATGGTGATAAATTTTTCCAAAGGGTCTTGATAGTAGCAGACAAGTAAAGAATTTCAAGAAAACGACAAAACGTTTGAGTTCACAAAACATGTTTCGACAGAAACTTATGTCATCCTCAGTTCATCCAAGTGTGAGAGGCCCTATCACTGGCTAATTGCTCCTTCACACGCTTGGAAAAATGCCGGACCGTTTCGCTGACGTGACAGGCATTACAGCCTGCACATGCAAAGTCTACAAAATTCTGAACATTGTCACGCTTCGTGTTCAGCAGATTGTTTCCATGTTTTGGATCACGCCTCCACCAGTTTTCAACTTAAGATAAAAGAGGATATTAATATTTAGAGAGAACAACCCTATTTACTGGGTTGCCGTATGGCAATCCAAGTCGGAAAATGGGTAGATATCTCCGTTTTATTTATTTTAGTTGTTTTCATTTTTTCCGTGTCGGTAAAAGTCTTGCCTGTCACTCCCCTGCTAAGTGGTGTCTTTGTGCCTGGAGCCTTCTGCGCGTATTTTCTTAGGATCGAGAGGGTAGTGGGAAATGAGTAGAAATCTCCGGTGGACACATTATAACGATTAACTTAACCGGCAACGGCGTCGAAAGTCATGTAAACGCAAATGGCATTTTAGTGGATCTTTGAACAAAATATACCCTTATGAAGCTCAATAATGGCAAATCAAATGGATACTGAATAAGTTAGGCGGTGGAATCTTAAAAGCGACGAGTAATGGACTTCGACAACAATCTGTCGCCCGTCGAGCCGTCTTTTACCAAGTGTGCTGTTATGTAGAACACTGACGATTCGCAGGGCAGCGATAATAGTGAATTCAAAGACTAGACCAGGTGAATTGGATGGAATTTCAAGCGTTAAAATCGCTGAAAAGGTAAGATTATTTTCGTAGCGATGCAATTGCGTGCCTTCACCACATGTTCCTTTGATCTCACATTATTGTGTTTTCCCTCAATTTATTCGCTTGTTTTCGCTTTCGCTCGAACATATTTACCTTCATTACATGTCCAGTGAATAGTTTTATCCTCTGGGATGAATTTTGCATCGAAAAATCGGCTATTTGGGTGGTTTTTGGCAAACAGAGGTTAATTATTCGTAATGCGATCGCTTCCGTTGCCGTTAGCAACGGGTCGCAAATTTGACACTTTTATTGCATTATCACATTACGCATTGATCACTAATCCGATTATTCCTAAAAATCTAAAAATATTCGTGTCTCATCAGTTTTCGGTCGAATTTATGTCCAAGAAGCAAATAAATTGCAGAAAATTTTAGTTTGGCATACAAAAATTCGTAATCAACCCTTAAATGACCAAATTTTGCCTGGACAACATATTTTACTGCTATTTTTCTTAATTTTTTTCGTTCAACTTTCGCTTTTATAAAATGTTTCAGTTGTCTGTAAATAAGTTATATGCTGTTGGAAAGCTTATTTTCTTAGCTTTAAAATGATGTATTTTTTCCCCCTAACTTTAAATATTTTTTGACAAAAAAAACATTTTTGGCGATGGCTTATTTACCGCGGTTTTCTCGCGGTTGGGAAAGTAGGAAAAAGAGTTAATTAATAGGCCGGTAGCCAGGTTTTTAACCTCAGAAAAGGATCTGTTTCGTAGTACGAACGTGTGAGGACCTGTGAGCCAAAGGGCCTCTGCTGGTATGACTTCTGGGTGACCCATTAATAATTATTATATATTTTACTGTTAAGTATTTGCTTAATCTAGGTTCCAGTCCCCTCATCCGCTTTGTTATATATAAATAGCTGTTTTAAATTTCTTTAACGGTTACTTTTGAAAATGTATGTAGAGCACATACGAAACGTCAAGTCATAATCAAAATGAACAAGTTCAATATGTTTATCACTGCTGTTTGTGTCTTATTTTTGATCAAACTTCTTACTAACCGAGTGCGAGGGCCGTATTGGGGAATATTGGCCCGAGGTCGAGGTCGACCCAGGGCCAATATTCCCCAGTACAGCTCGAGCTAGCTTGATTAGTAAGTAGTTTATTATATGTCTTTTTAATTATCTTTTGCTTTGTTTTTGCAAGCCCGTGATCGGCCCGTGGGCATTACAGGAGAATAATGCCCTACAATTCAGTCACAATTAGCCAATCAGAGCGCGCGTTATATCGGCTACAATCACAAACCATATAATAAATGGTCTTAATGACCCCCCAACTTGAAAAAACTGCCTGGAACGCTGCACGTACCACAGGCAACGCAGTGTACCCTCATCGAGGATCTAGTTGAATAGACAATCATTACACCATGTTAATCTGATATTGTCGCTTTAATTCTCACACTTGCACGCTTTGCTTCATTCTGTTGTTACTATTTATCACAATTAGCATTTTCTACTTACTATAAATTCAGCGTCCATCGCTTTGTACTTGGATTAACTGAGGATGACAGACGTTTCTGTCGAGACATGTCTTGTAAACTCAAACGTTTTGTCGTTTTCTTAAAATTCTTGATAAAGTTTTGTTTCAAATTACTATATCAGTGCATTGAAGCTATTAAAGGGGGGAGGAGGTTACAAAGCTATAAAAGGACGTTACTGAGGTATAATGAGTGATGCAAACCCTAGGTTGTGACAGTCTGGCAATCTTTATTCAAATTACGCTGGTGTGCCTTGGAAAAATTGCTAATGAAAGCTATTTACCGTTCGCAGTCCCTTATCTCGGGTCTCTACGGCAATTTCATCAACGCACGAGTAAATTAGGTTTAGGTTGTCTTAAATTTAACACTGATTTGACTAGAAATTAAACAAACTTGCCAAACGCTTCCTTTAGCATTTCATTGTATTGTATTGAAGGTTAGATGTGAAAACATGCATCGTTTTAGGGAGCGAACACAAGTTACAATATATAGATTTAGCCAAGCCAAAAAGCGGAGCTCCCGCCTCTAACCCCAGAAAGCAAATTATGCACTCTGTTTTTTAATAAAAAGTTGTAATTTTGGAGCTGAGGCTCAACGTTCTTATATATTTTGGCGTTGTGAGACTGAAAACGTTCTTAAAGATGTTCTTAATTTTACATGGTATAGTTTTTTAATAACTGAAACCTTGCGGACG
>NC_090875.1:37143472-37153472 GCF_036669935.1 Montipora foliosa
TCATACGATAACATATACTAACTAAAAAAAGAAGATAGTCATTCGGACCGGAACACGAAATAGATAATTTAGTTAAGTCGATCGACAGTTCCTGGGCATCGTTCCTAACTTATACATATCAAAAGTTGTTTTCCCTCTTTTTATATTTCATTTTTTCTTCAATAATAAAAATGCTATCCTTTCCACTATTTAGTGTAAAAACGGAACCCTTGCCTCCCTTGCCTTAATAGACCCAACTAACAGATGGCAAGGCAAGAATTAAAGGCCTTGTATTGGATTTTGCCGCCATTCTCCCATATAAATTCACGAAAATTGACTGTTACTCAATAAGAACTGTTAACACATCCGAGTTATTTCCTTTACGTCAAGAGGTCAACAAAATGCATTAGTGAAGAAACCGATTTGAATACTATCAAAAGCTGATTCGGTGTCTGACCATACACAAAAGAGTACTTTCAACTGTCAATTAGCTACAGTATGATAAGTTTCACTCCACACCACACCATATTGGCTTCGTCATCCCTTTTCAAGGGGTTTTGACTGAACAAGTTTTAAAGTTGTCTACATGCTCACTTACAATTATTGATTTACGTGTTCGAGAAAAACGAATTCGTATTTTAGTTTACAATTCAATATCAAGCCGCAAAGTGAACAAACTGACTTGTAGGTGGGTATTCCATTTTTGGGTCAAGTGCGTCCTTAATGGTAGCGGTTAGCTCAAGTGTTCGGAATGTGCAGTAAGCTATGTTGTTCGAATTTTTCCTTGGCCCCAGCAAATAACCATCATTCGCTAATGACGGCCTCCTGAAGTTCAATTCGCATCCTGTTTGGGGTAAAGTAACTCAAGCAAAACCATTTGCAATTGACTCATCTTTTTACGTCTAAAACGTAGGCAAGTTAGTTGTTCTTAGTCACCCGTGTTACACAATCTAAATGGGTAATACTCATGTAATCTAAATTTAGATCAGTGGGTGCAAGTTATCTCAGATGATCATCCGAGTCATCCAAGCAACTCATTAAATATACGTTTCCTCTTTCACTTCAGTTACATGAAGTTTACGCTATCGGCTTAGAAATTTTCTCGTCAGGAAAAAAAAGGGAAAGGAAGGGCGCTCCCTATTCTAGTGATGTCACAAGGTATTGTTCACGAAATAGCTTGCAAATGCATTTTCGTGCTACCGGTATCTGATCAAGGTGTGCCAAGGATTTATGTCGTGGATTGCAGACGTTTCCAATGAATTTTCGAAACAAAGTTTGTGGCCACACCAAAAGGTTCCCGGTCCGCAAATGTCAGGATTATATTTAAGCTCAAACCAATGTATTAAACAAAGCTTCTAGCAGCATAGTCTCGCATTTGTCGGTATTCTAAATAATAAGTTATATTACACTTCTCGTAGTTCAAAAACGCTTAAATTTGAATGAAATTCTGTCTGAAGTTTCCGACGAGGACCGTATCGATTTCACATTATGATTCGACTTGTAAAATGAGACCGGCCTGACACTGAACTCAGACCGGTCTGGCTTCGTCTCGTTGGCTAGACCGAGACGAGAAACTCCGGTCTGAGTTCGTACCGGTCTCGTGAAAATCACAACAAATCTCAGACCGGGTCCACAATTTCAATCCTGTGTACTTTCGGGTCAGCTTAACATTTATTGCACAAGAGATATCATTTTGTTCCGAAACCTGGCAGCAGGCATTTCGTCCCGGTTTCATGTAAACGGCTGCAAAAATTATATACCGGTGGAATTTCATACCGGTCTGATTTTGTCCCGGTCTCATGTAAATACCCCCTTAGTTAAAATTAGAATGGTTTTAGAACACAATAAGCCAGAAAAAATTATAAAGATTACTCACATTTAAAAGTGACTTGAGTTACAGTTAACAACGTGGTTTTTAGAGGCTCTACTGTCTGTTTGCTTTGAAATAGTCTTGAAATTCTGCAGCAGTTTGCAACTAATATCGAGATAAGTTTGTTTCGCTTACCTTCGTAAAACCAGCAAATTAGGAGGTAAAAACCAAAAGAAAAAAGCTTAGCCATCATTTATAAGCAGTGTTTGCACAGTCTGCTTCTCTCGAATGATTAATTTTCTTCCGGTTTGTCCTTCTACGTGATCAGATTGAATAATTTACTCAAACACCGCTCAAACGGTCTCAGACCGCAAAATCGTTTGTTTCAATAAACAAAGACACACTAAGAAGATAAGTGAAGTGCAGCGTTTCTATGGAAAATAACAGATTATGAACTTAGAAACAGTGAAATTCGAACGGTTTTCTTTTTCGCTCTTTTTGTTTCATGAAGGCATCGCTAAACTTGCATGTGCGTGCCTATAGAGTAAGATTTTTTGGTGTGGCAACGGATTAACCTTTCCGCATTGCAACGTAACTTAGCTACTTGAAACTAATAATTGCGGTAATGCTAGGCTTGATATATCTGCTGGAATGTCGATTTTTTTTGAGGCGTCAGCAACTAAGAATTGAATTGAAGGTTTATGATATATTTTTGCCAACGACAGTGCTCTGAAGATCAATTCAGTTACGAGAGACGAGAAACTGAACGCGAGGTCTTCACAAGCAAGCTGTTTAATTATGGTTCTTGTTTTTTTTTTTTTGTTTTTTTTTTTTCAAATGAACGATCATGCTGGTCTTTTCTCTTGCGGACAGAATTTCTAAAGGTTCCATATCAAAATACTCAGACGTATACGGAGTCACATTGGTTGAAGAATCAGAAACAAAGAAACAGAAGCTTCACGAAAAACCATCCTGCTATCAGGTGTATACTTTTCTTTAGAGAAGGCGCGAAAAGGTACGCTTTATACAATTTCTTAAGGAGTCGTCTGCCGCCCACCTGTCGAGAGTGATGTTATATTGTGTCATGGTATAAATGTAAGCCAATCAGATTTTACCGGAAATTACCTGCACGTTGCGATTCAAGGACAGACGACGGAAGCAAAATATAGAACTCTACCTTGAATCTACGAAGTCAGACTTTATCCATACAATCAAAGCTATAGTACGTACCATAGTACAGGAAATGTGATGTGATGGCGGCCTATCGAGCGAAGAGAAAATCGGAGAGTAAAGAATGAATGACATTTGTATTGGTATCATGTAATCAAATGGTGACTCGTGAAATTAGGGAATAAATTCACGCGCGTTTTGTCCAAATTCAAATAATTCCTGAGCCTTTAGGGGAAGGAAATTATTTGGACAAAACGCGAGTGAAATTATTCCCTAATTTCACGCGTCACCATTTGATTAGCTATTAATAACATGGGCGACAAATTACTCCTTACGTTTCAGACCTGGACGCCATTTTAGCACTATATGAAAAGTTGCCATGGAAACAATGTAATGTCACATGTTAAATTATAAGTTAACGTTGAAATTTCGCGCCAAAATTAAGGAGTAATTTGTCACCCATGTTATTTTAATTCAAATACAGTGTATTACAGGAAGACATTGGTAAATATAGACAGTCTATGTAGTCTATGTACAAATTCTAATGGGAAATTAATCCCCGACGGACAGTATATTTCCACGACATTTGAGTTGAAATACAGTTACTGAATTTAGCTATCAGAATTAGCTTACATAAAGATGTTTTGACATGTTCGAGGGGAATATTTCCTAAAATGTTCCACTGAGCCTAGCTTGCAGCGTTCTTAGCTCATAGTTTCAGGTCAGCATTCGGTATTATATCATGGTATTCACCAAGCAGCTTTAACCGGCAAACTTGTGCAGGCTTTAATCACTTTAGAGAGAGGGTAAAACCGTGAACTAGAGCTATACACAGAGTGTTACACAAAGAGAGTCTATCATACAAGTTCAAGATCCTGCTTATATATCCGAAGAAGAGGTTCTAGAGACTTCTAGAAACCAAATTGCATCAACTGTCAATTTGAAGTAACATGATGCATACCTGAAAATTGCCCCTGCAACATTTATATCAATTTAAACCCATTGTAAACTTGTAAGCCTACCCCTTCATTCTTGTTTTGGGGGTGGTCACCAGTGAGGGGAAATAGAATGTATATTTGTTTTCCACGTTCACCAACTAAATCTTCCTTTAGGGCTTTCGGCAAATTTCTTAGACACTACTTTTCAAGTTAAGTTTTGAGATCATCGCAGTTATGCGCGCTACTTTGGCAGTAACGAAAGGAAAGGCTGAAAAATACAGGCTTGAAAGGGATTTGAACCCACGAACCGCTCTGCGATACCGGTGCAGTGCTTAACCAAATGAGCTGTCAAGCAAACTGGGAGCTGGTCATTTTTTGTGAGTGACGTAACCGAACCATTAAAGACATACTTTTGAACTGCGGGAATGAAACAGGTAAAGTTTGAGATCATCCCACATTTTAACCATAACCCATCGACGGGTTCAGTTACGTACTAACAAAAAAATGACCAGCTCCCAGTTGGCTTCATAGCTCAATTTATAGAGCACTGCACCGGTATCGCAGAGGTCATAGCCTCGAATCTCTTTCAAGCCTGAAAAATTCAGGCTTTCCTTTCGTTACTGCCAAAGAAGCGTTCATAACTGCAATCATCTGAAAACTTAACTTGTCTCGTTCCGGCAGTTTAAATGAATGTCTTTAATAGATTGTTCCTTCACACAACGTTTCGTCGCCCAGAAGTGTGCTATCTAAGATTGGAAGAATTTTAACTTTATTTTATTCCATTATATTTGTGGAAATCCATCTAAACGTCGGTTGCTGCAGTGTTTTCCGACTTATCTTTGCGTTAATTTGCGGGAAGTGTAAGGACTTTTGCAGTACATCCAAATTTCTTTCTCGACTGATGAATGGAATGGTCACCATCCTGCATGCGCAGTGACACAAAAGACTTGATAGTCTTTCTTATTCGAGTGCACGAAAATATTCTACAGAAATCGTTGATAAAAGGCTAATTACATGTATATATAATCTATAAGAGTAATAATACTAACAGGAATCTTAATTAAAATGAAAGTTTATAAACTATATGCTTGTCTGAAAGATACGTTTTCAATGACACTTGAATTCATTTAATTTCTCAATCTTACGGATGTGTTTAGGCAGCGAGTTCCATAGTGATGGAGCAGCAGCCGCGAATGCCCTATCGTCTAGTGTCTTTCTTGTCACCTATATTACAGCAACTACACTGGTTGCCTGTGAAGTTCAGAATTGCTTTAAGATTTTGATGCTAACTTATAAAGCTCTTAACAATCAAGCTCCCGATTACATTTCTGAACTATTGACTTTGTATAAGCCTTCTCGTGCACTTAGATCCTCTAAGTGTTCTAAGTGTTCTATAAGCGCTGTATTTTATCCAGCTGCTTGGTAGGCAGGCCGTAAGGGAGCCTAATACAATAGTCGATACGACTAGAAAAGAAAATATGCACGAATTTTTCAGTGGTTTTTTTTTGATAGGTACTTGCCAAAGCGTTTAATATTGAAAAAGTGGAAATACGCTGCGCAGACTGTATTAACGTGAGTCAAACCTAGCACCTAGGTTTCTAACTGACGTGGTAGGTAACACTCTGCTGGAACCAACTGTAAAAGCGTCGATCTCTACCTTGCGTAGCTGCTGGGCAGATGATGCCTGGTGATATCAAACAACTTGGAAGTATAAAGAGAAAACACCAAAGGACCAAGACACGATCCCTGCGGTACTCCATGGGGAAGGACAAAGTTCTCCGAACGAGTGCCTTTAATGCATACACCTTGGGTGCAACCCGAGAGATAAGAGCGAATCCATTCGAGTGTAGCACCCGTAACACCGAACTTGTTTTCCAGTCGACCAATGGGGGTTTTATAGCACACGGTGTCAAAGGCAGCACTTAATTCAAGCAACACTGATAATGTAACGTGCTCTTTGTCCATGCTTATAAACAGATCGTTCTTAACTTTCAGCAAAGCCCTCTCAGTGCTGTAGTGCCTCTTATACGCTGACTGGAGTTCCCAATCAAGTCCTTGGTCAACAACGTGTCGCGTGAGATGGTCATCGGCTGCTCTCTCTGACAGCTTAGAAGCAAAGGGAAGATTGCTTATAGGCCAAAAGTTTTTAAATGCCACATCTAAGCCAACACTTCTTAGCGCTGGGAAGAGCAGCGCTTAATTCAATGCATCAGGAAAATGACCAGACATAATTGAAAGGTCGACCATCGAAGTAATGAAAGGTAGCAGAATGTACACAATTTGAACTATAATTGGTGACCTGGTAATTAACTCCTGCATCTCCTCCGTAGATGACGAGTTGAGGGTAGACAGCTTGCATGGGACCGCAGGATGGAGCGTGGGTTCACCAGGCATCTGCGCATGCGTGGTACATATCTCACTGTCTGAAGAAGGTGAAGTTAGTGACACAGAAACCGCTTCCAAAGACTCATGAATGCCATCAATTTTCTGCTCGAAAAACTTACCAAATTCATTAGCCAATGTTGTGTGGCATGCATCAGGTGGAAAACAGACCTTACAAGGCTCACGAAGTAAAGACACCTTTTCTCAGATGGTTTTCTGCAGTTGATGTCGCAAAGAACAGACGCATGGTCTGACACATAAGTATCGATAACGGGGGTGGCCATCCTCACGTGTCGGTCCCGTCACGTGTTGTGTCAATCCTACGGACTGCAGAATGTCAAGGAAATTAGAGGTATCAATACATTTAGTCCCACTCCTTTTCTCCATCTTCGATTTTCTTGACGGTGATGGACTCCTTGTGCAGCAATCCTGTCCCCCCGTTGCAAGTAACAGCACGACACGTGTGCGCAAATTTATATCCAAGTGGCATAATCTCCAGTTTGGCCGTAACGTCATTAGGAATTAGCCATGTTTCGGTAATCGAGAACAAGTCCGCTCTTGTCGTGGTAAAATAATGCAAAAATATGGCAGACTTTGATTTAATTTCGCGAACATTAGCCAGGCATAACTTCAGCTTAGAGTTTCTAGTTGTATGCACCATTGGGTTTCATTCTGGAACAATGAGGTTGTTTGAATTGCCAGTCCCCACGGTGTCAGCTTGAATATGTAATCCAGTGGATACTCGCACTTACCTGGACTATTTAAGCAATTATCTCTTATAGGTGGCTTCAACAGTATTCGAACCCATGACCTCTGTTCTACCGGTGCAATGTTCTCCTGTTTCATGATGTCTGTCGTCATCCGCAGCATCCCTGTCAGTACTAAGATGACCGTCCACTGATTATAAGGGGCACTCTATCTCATTCGATCTGAGATTTAAGAGATGGTGTTTTTGTGCCTTCAGTAATTTTGTTCACTTTCTACAAGAACAGTTTGTTCCCAAAACTAGTTTCTTGGTTGTTGAAAGTATTCAAGTTTCCAAGCAACATTTCTGCCACCTGGGAAAAGTACCGCAAATTTAATAATTTTGTTGTAACTCTGTACGGTGGACGTACATCAACAAACTGGCTCTCGATTTACAGAAAAATGAAAATCTTAAACCCTTTTGGAACTAAGTAACAGTCTAAGGGCAGAGGTACCAATAATCTTGTTTCACTAAAAATTGATGATTTGGTTTTGACGGATGAGCCTAGCATTGTTTGCTGTATAAACTCTTAGTAATTTGTTCTCCATTTTTATAGCTTTTCTGTCCTATATCACTCTGCTGAAGCTAAACTCAAGAATGTTAATTCTCTTGTTAATGAGGTCAGGAGGGATGTTCAGAAACTCAAACTAAACAAATCCCCTGTGCCGGATCATATCTTATCTCGCGTTTTGAAATCGAGTGCACCTGAGCTTGTGCAGTCGGTGACATATAAAACAAATCATTCTCCACCAGTAGACTCCCCGAAGATTCGAAGCGTGCAAACCATTACACATAAGAAGGGCGTTGTCTAGGAGATTGGGGAAAAAATTCTTCCCGCACCCAGGATAGTGAAAAGAAGGCTTTCAATGGGATTAGTTTTTAGTTTTGGGGGGAACTAGATTTGATCAACAGCAATCAATTCAGTAACGTTGGCTGTATACGGGGGAGAAGATCTCTCGTAAATTAAATATTAGAGACATTTAGCATCGCGATTGTTTCGGAAAACGGTAAACTGGAAACCTTTGATTGTCACGTGACATGGTTTGGGTCGGATTTGCAGTTAATCTCTGCAATTGGGCGCGTAAATAACACAGCTTTGTTTTATTACTGATAAGTGCGATTCATTTCGAATAACACACTCACGTTCTGTTTGGGGAGAACTCTAAAAGATGCAGATAGCTTTAAAGATCTTGGGGACTACATTTCAAAGGACCTCTCTTAGAGCAATCATTTCTTTTACACAATTGTGAATACAGCGAACGACGTGTTAGGAGCAGTGATCAAGCTGTCTATTGGTTTTGCCAATACTTTGTATAAATGTCGTGTGCGAACAATTCTTGAAATCAGAATATACGGTGCCTGTTATCTCATCAACTGAGGCCACCCAGTCACTTGACAGCGTGTCCAGAAAAGCATCAAGACTCGCTCTATAGTATCAACGTAAACGTGACATACCCTATGAAGAGCGCTGTGAAGCACTACACAGAACTTGACACGGCCAGTTTATCCGAAAGCAGAACACGCCAGTATTTATGTTTAGTAGAGTCATGTGTTATAAGACTATTTCTATCGTTCCCATCAAATTCCTCTCGAGGTATGAAACCATTCTCTATTTCAGGATGGCTAAGCTACAAAATCATATTTGAATATCGAATCATAGGTCTTTCTTTCAAGTTTTAGTCTTTCTTCTGTATATACTATTTTTTTTTAAATTGGAATCTTTTTCATGTATAGAGGATATTACACGGTGGCGAGAAGATATGAATTTTACGTTCGAGTGGCGAGAACATAGAGGATATTACATGGCCGCGCGGAGATACGAAATTTCTCTTCGAGTGTCGAAGAATAAATGAAGTTTCCAGTTAGTTTCTTTTTAGATGATTAGATACCCGAAAGTGGTTTCTTCCTTGATTTGGTAATTTGAATAATATCGTGTAAAATGTAAAGTCTATCGTTTCGCTCACGCTGACATCTGCTGCAGTTCGCGCCTAATTTTCGCGGAGAGCGGGAAAACGCTTTGACGAATTTACATGAAAGTCAGGTTTAAGGTTTCCTCGTTGAAGTTCGTTCGATTTTTTGTGGAGTCCGGGGACTTTATAGGTTCAAAAAACAGTAAAAAACGTAGAAGGTCACTAAAGGTCAAGCGGCCGTCAAGGTCAACAAGGCGAAAGGTAAATACTTCATAAACTCCTTTAAGTAATTTGTTTATTCTATTCCAGCTATCGATTTTATCGAAAATCTCAGTATTAAAGTACCACGTAATACGAGTTGATGTCACGGTTTGACTGCTTTTAAAGCCTTTATTGTCCCTAAATAACATTAATGATATGTGGTATCTGGTAAAGACTCCCAGACCTGAATATTTTCCTATATTAGTGTTATTGCATTTAGCAGATATTATATTCATCATTATTCATCGGTGTAGTTTTGCTAATTAAATTTTGTTCGATGGAAATCAAGTCATTATCAACAGTATGGACGAGATGATTGAAATTTTCGGAAAACTCCATGGAAAAAAGAACTTTTTCTTTTAATAAGTTTTAGATTACATTGAGACCGTTGATAGAATTGAGTATACAAGCTTTCAATTAAACTGTTTTTCCAATGACAGCAGTGTCACGCTTTCGGGCCTTGCGTAATTTTTTTGGGGGCAAGAAAGTCAAGGCTTCCCCCCCCCCCCCCCAAGTGTCAAGACTGTAATTGATTTTTGTAGAGGTCTGTTAGAAGTAGAAATTGATCAGGCAGAAATTGACAGGGCGCACCGTATCGGGCCTGCCAAGGGGTCGGGACCAAGGGCCTTGAATGTCAAGTTTAAGAATTATGCGACCAAATCCAAAGTCATGAAAAACAAGAGGAAGCTAAAGGGTAAAAATGTTCATGTAAATGAAGACCTGACTTGGCGAAATCAACAATTCCTAAAGCACGTGCGACAAGTTTGTAAGAATCAGGGTTAGGTTTTCACTGCAGATGGTTATA
>NC_090875.1:37160972-37163472 GCF_036669935.1 Montipora foliosa
CATTCCTATTCTTCAAGTCAACTTTTCCTCTGTTCGCTTGTAGGAAAGGACACAAATTGTCGCTTATTTTCTCCCGAGTGGCTACATCAAGAAGAATAAAAACATAAACAAACGCGCGCAAAGCATGCCGTTTGACAGAGAGTCTTTAAGGCATAAATCTTTGATATTGGACATCCATCTTTGGATTAATTGACACCTGTCAAAACAAGGTATCCGCTCACCAGTATCACGTGCCCATATCGCGGGCTTAAGCTTAGGGCTAAAGGTTAGGGCTCACCGAGGTCAGCTACTTGTATTTGATTGGATTGCAGGCTCAACCCATTTTAACTCAGCTGAACCTAAGCGAAGCTTCATTTACGCGAGCTTTCTGTGGCTCGACGCGGCTACACGGCCATACTATATATCAAAGAAAGATCTTACACAGTCAACGCTTTTCGTGTTTAGGTGGAAAACGGTTTGGAAGATGTTTTCTTTCTGCATTTTTCGCTGGTTTCAATCCAGTTTGACATATCAGTATATCTGTGGTCCACACTGGTGGCTACGCAGTTATTCAAGTCAAGCATCGGCGGGATGTAAACGTAAAGCTGAGTGTTTACTTTTAATTTACTTAGAGCTGTTTTTTTCTCTGTATTGCAACTTTTGGCATATATTTAGCAGTTCTGATAAGGTTACATGATGCCTGGAAGACCTATGACTAGAACAGAAACGAAAGGAGAGCGAAAGAGAACGAAAACGACAAAACAGAATACCAGTAATAGCTCATAGTTAGCACACAAATTATTTCCTTGGGCACTAAACCGTTTGTTATTTTTACGGATGCGTTATTTAAAGAGGGTGCGAATTTTTAAAAGTTGGTTTAATCGGTTCTTCCTTTCTTCAGGAATAAAAATCGAATTTTTATTGTTAACTGGAATTAAATAACAATTATCTCTACTCTTTTGGACATAAAGAAAGAGTTGATTTGTTTGTTTGTTTTGCTTTAAAATGCGAGCGAACAAGTGCTTTTTTAATCCGTTTGCCCAACTGGTTATCGTGGTACCTCCACAGTGTCAAGAAAATTTTGCTCTCATGTTATAAACACGTATTCGCAATGAGCTCTTATAAAATTAGGGGGAAATATCATTGGCTTGTGTTTTCAGAAGTTTGTTTAAAGCACCCAAACGTTATTTAAGGGTGCGTTCGATTGACCGTATTCCGGAATATGAATACATGGAATACAAGTTAAAAATCCTTTGTTTTTACGGAGATCATATTAAAATGGTCAAACATCTGCTAAAATGCTATTTTAGATATGTTTTTGCTATCCTTGCTGTGTCGAAACGCGATAAGAATCCCGTTTTAACCATCACGCCACGTATTCTTATTCCGGAATAGGGTCAATTGAGCGCGCCCTAAGTGTTGGAGCAAATTGTGTTTGAAGTTCGTCTTTTCTTGGCTGCATTGCCGTAGTGCAGTGATTGCTCTGTGGATTGCCTGTGTAACCTGTGCCTTTAGTATATTGTGGGTAGTCAATAAAAGTCAAGATGGCGGACAGAAAACGTGAGTGTGTTTTTTGTAGTGTAATCCGTTCGCATCGTGGAACAGTCTGGAGTACAAACATTACATTGGCGACGAGGATTTAGAAAAAGTTCTTTTCTAGCATTATGGTGGTAAATCCTATTCCACCGATGGATATTTCTGTGCCGAAGTCGGAGTTGAGCGAACGATGGCGTGTTTGGCTAGGAGGGTTCACGACCTTTGCCGAAGGGAAAGCAAACTTGCAAAACCCCGCGAGAAAAAGAAACGAGGTGCTTTATCGGGCCGGTACTGGAGTGCAAGATATCTTCGAAAACTTGGTAATCGTTCCCCTTCCCGAAGGCCAAGGGGATGACGTTTATCAACAAGCGTTACGAGCATTGAATACTCATTTTCATGTTCAGAAGAACGCCGCCTATGAAAGACATGTTCTGCGTCAGTTACACCAAGAACCTGGCGAAGATGTGGACTCGTTTCGTCCTTTGACTTAGGAAACAAGCAAGGCACTGTGGCTATGGAGATGAGGAACTCGAATTTGCTGTGAGAGACCAGTTGCTTGAGAAAGTATCGTCCCAAGTATTACGGACCAAGCTATTTGATGTGCCCAACATACAGCTTGCAGCAGCTTTAACTACAGCCAGAGCATGGGAAACGGCACGACGTCAAGCAAACGTAATTGCTGGAGGGGAAGGAAAGTCGAGCGTGAATTTGCTACAGCAGAGAGAAAGCAAAGATACATCACACGCATGTGGGAGGCCAGGGCATTTTGCGCGTGACAAGGAGTGCCCTACGAGGGGCAAGACGTGTGAAAAAGTGTGGTAGGAAGGGGCACTGGGCAATATGCTGTAGGCATGAGGCGGATGGAAAGCAGAGCAAGAATAGTGGGAGAGTTAGTGGGAGTATAGTCAGCGAAAAAGCAGTGTTAGATGCAAACCACCGCTAAGGTCCACACAGCAAATTAATCAAGTAGAATATGATAGTGGAG
>NC_090875.1:37183472-37193472 GCF_036669935.1 Montipora foliosa
CCCAATTGTAAATAATCAGTGCGTGGTCTATAAATTTCAATGTGATCTGTGCGACACAGATTATGTCGGGTACACAACCAGACACTCTGGCGAGCATTGGCGAGCATAAATATTCTGCAATTGGAAGACACTTGGAAGACCATGGCCTATCGAAGTCCGATTTGAAGGACAAACAATTCTCTGTTTTGAGAAAATGTAGATCAAAGTTTGACTGCTTAATATTTGAGAAGTTGTTTACTAAGGAGCTAAAACCTGGGCTAAATACCGACTCCGTTCGTGCTAAATTGTTTACGTGACACTGCGTGCAAATATTTTCTCGCATTTAATAGCGCTTGATTTTATTCTCTGAGGATTTGTTTTGTATATTTATATTCTAGTAACTTTGTCTTATTCATTTTGACTTGAAAATGACGTTGAGTAAACGTCGAAACGTCGTCGCATTTTAAAGTTTTCAAAAGTTTTTTAACAACTTTTTAGAGTTTTTTTACCGTGATGATTTTAACTTTTGTCCTATCGCAATGATTTATAGTTAAGTTATTGACAAAACCTATTCTTTTACGTATCTTTGACAACGATCGATGTCAAAACAATTGAAACAACCTTTTTAAATGCAAGATATTCTAAGCGTTTTATTTCTCAAATAGTAAACACTTTTCTGAATGATCCCGCCAGAAGATGATATTTTGATTACTAATTTCCTTTTCGAGGAGCGCAACAAAATTGTTACCAAGATCCCTTAATACTGTAGCAGAAACGAAAGACTTAGTAAAACCTTCATTCCCAAATTGAACAAATTCACGGGTTTCAATCACCTTTTCATCATTCTTGGGCAAACGAAACAGATGAAAAGCCTTTTCAATTTGAAAGACAAAAACACTCATCGATCACATGTCGTCTATACAGCCTGGTTTTCACTGGCGACGCAAGCACAAGCGCAAGCGCAAGCGCAAGCACAAGAGCGCTTATTTCACCGTGAAAAGAGGCTCGACGCAAGCGCTAGCACAAGCGCAAGCAAAAGCGCAAAGATCAAAATTTTTCCTTTTCCTTGTGCTTGCGCTTGTGCTTGCGTTCGCTTGCGTTGCATGAAAACGGAGCAAAGCATAAGCAGAACACAAGCGTTGTGTTTTGTCCGATGGCAAACACTCGTTCCAGATTCCCCTCCTATTATTGCAGGTTTTCGCAAGGCAAAAAAATGGCAGAAAGCGGAAGCTTGAGCTTTGACGAAACGTTTGCAGAAGTGGTACGCAACTACCGTGTACTGTATGACAAGGAATGCAAAGATTTCAAGGACAAAAACAAAAAATTACAAGCCTGGGAAAAAGTGGCGAACGAAATGGGAATGACGAAAGGTAAAGTTCAGTGACAAAGTTGTTGCTCAATTTAAGCTTAAGCCTATGTATTATTACTATAATAACAAAGAGGGCAAAATTACTGAATGCTGATTGGTCAATGAAGAGGGTATTTTTTCTTAATTTTGCTTGAGAAGAGGGCAAAATTACTCGCTCACGATTGGTCGAGCGCCAAAAATTCTCGCTCCTGATTGACTGAACGTACGTCTTCCACATTCAGTTGGTTTCTTCTGTTTGAGCAAAACAACTTCGTCTTCATCGAAGTTTGTCTTTTAATTCGCGCTGCATTCGCCGAAAAGGCATAAAGATTAAGAACTAGCTTTAAAAGATGATCTGAATTTGAATTTTCGAGTGACAAGAAGAAGGGCAAAATATTTTTTTCACGAAAAGCTTAAAACTTGGATCGACTTACATGGTGCCCGGCGTAGCGGGATTGTGTGGTTGAAAAACAAAATGATTCCTTTCGTCAAGGGCTTTCAGTTTACCACGACATCTTGCACCTCAACAAAAAAGGTCAAAGAACAATTTGCCATTGACAGGAGGAACGAGTACCTCAAATTTGGTGGATTTATTTGGACAAACTGTTTGCTATGTTTACGGATGCGTATTTGCAAGTGGTAAAAACCTCTACAGCACAGGTGAATAAAATAAATTGAAGCTTAACATTTGGTTTAATCGTTGTTACAGTTGTTCACGAATGAAACTCGTATTTTCCTCTCGAGTGGATGTAAATAACAATCATCTATACTCGTTTTGGACGCAAAGAACAAGTTGACTTGCTTGTCTGTTTGTCAGTTGTTTTGCTTGCGAGGGAACGAGTGTTTCCGCTTAGCTGTCTGTTTTTCGAGGTGCCTCAACAGTGTTAAGAAAATTTTGCCCTCTTTGTTATTAACAAGTAATCGCAATGGGTCCTCGTAAAATTAATTTTACTCGGCCCCATGCGATTACCTATACTAATAGCCACCGCAAGTGGAGCACCGTATACAGTTACATCTTGAAAATGATCTTCTTTTGTGAGTTTAGTTATCTTAATTACCATCATAGTAAGAGAAAAAAGCTTGCTCAAATATGAGCAGTGTGGTGTAATTCAAAGCCCACTGAATTTCATATGTCAAGCACACAAAAACATATATATATATGTATATATATATATACCTTCTTGAGCTGGCATCATCATGTCCAGGCATGCAAACAGCCTTTTCACCACCCACCATGAGCAAACTTTGTTCACTCCGCAGATGATGCACAAATATATTTCAGAAACATGAGGAACAAATATAGCCGGGAGAAGAAGAAACTTGGTAAAGCTTAGATATTAGGAGCAGGACAGGATGATGTGACAGAAGTAAAGAAAGATTAGTCTGGAATGTATCCATACTTGCAGTGGTTAGAACCATACATTGTTGAACGAAAAACAAAATCAAATTTTGGAGGTTTTGCGGCAGACACTGAATGTTGTGAAATATCTGATTCTGACAATGAAAGCAGTGCAAGCATGTCTCGAAGCATTACTCCAGATGGGGGACTTTCAAGTGATGCTTCCCAGCCTGAGTTGGTGCAGTCTAGCATGCCCAAAGCACAGAAGGCATCATGGAAGTTCCATAAACAAACAAATGAGTCAAAGAAAAAGAAATCTGACTGTGAAGAGGCAGAACTTGAACTTGTTCAATCACTTGGGGCTAGCATTGCAAAACAAGGCCAAGTTGTGGAGAAAGAAAAAGATGAAGATGACATCTTTGGTACTTTAATTGCTTCACAACTTCGGCAGCTTCCTCCTGATAAGAAGATATGGGTCAAGATGCAAATCTCAAATATGGTGTATGAGCAAATGATGCACTCAATTGGTGGAGTTTCCCAAAACCAAACGTACCCTTCTTACCATGCAGAAACATCAGGCAACCCATTTCGAGATCCCAAGGCTCCATTTGGTCCCTTTTCATAGAACTAATAAAGGACACTAAAAATGATTGGTTTCTTATCCTGCATATCTCTGTCTCTATGTTATGGGAGACAAAGTGGGTGTGTTTCTTATGCTATTTGACAAGATAAAGCTAAATAGCTCTATTTTGTTTAGGTAAAAATAGTGTTGCATTGCCAAGGTGATGGCAGATTTCAAGCAGGGTTTAAAATCTTCTTTGATATCTTTACAAGAGCAGGGTTATCATCACCTCAGTCTGGGTCATATTCTCTGTCCTTGAAGCTTAAAAATGTTTGTTAATATTTTAATATTGCTACAATTTATCTCACAGAGGTAAAAAAAAATAATAATTCAAGGGGGAGTTTTCCAGGTTGATGTTTGTATGATGTTAAGAATTTTTTTTTTTAGGAAAATAGTGTGGTTGCCTGTAATGGGTGTACAATTTCACCTGATGCCAGGTTTGTACAATGTTTTCAAAAGTAGATCTCTGTGAAGGTGCCATTTTTTTTTTCTTTCTAGGAGCATAATTTTATTTCCCTCTGTTACCTACCTTAAGTACAATAAATTCAATTACAGTTAAAGCAGCTCAAGTGTAGCCCCCATGATTCTATTAATGACTGGAATATTTGAAATTTGAGTACAAAAATAGTTTTGGCACAAGACAGTTGTGTGAGAAATACAGGATTGCATTAAAAGCGACCATTGGCAACTCAAGCGGTTGTAATAAATAAAGTATTGCCAATTCAAATCACTGAATTAAATTTCTGTTACAAATGTTGAGCTTTAGTTTAATTTACAGTATCAAGAGTCTCAAATCAGCCCTATTTTACGTTTATAGCCACTTAGCTTGTCCACCATCACTTGTAACCTAACACTGCCTTGCTCACAAGGGTGATGTTCTGAGACAATGCATTCAAATCTCAAATGATAGATCATTAATAGAATCTATGGGGGTATGCTTGACCTGGGTTGGCTGTAATAAAAGAAACTAAAGGGTAACCAAGGTGAAGGAAAAATTAATAGAAACCCATGTTTTGCCACAAAGACCTTGACTTTCAGGACAAGCACTTTTTGTTATTGTTCATTGCTAAATGTCAACGCAAGCCTGTACAAGAAGCCAATTGTAACACAAAAAAATTACTGTATTCAAGAATAATGTATGATAAATGTTGTGTTCCTGGACTATACTTGTATGTACATTATTTTTGTTACCATAAATACCAAAACGTATAGTATAGTGTTAATTACTTGTACTGCTAGTAACGTAAAAGTATAAACTAAGTTGCAAGTGGACCAGTACTTCTCACGTGTGCCCACTGCCATGACACTGCACCTTGCTCGGAATTCAGGAAATCAGTCAATGCCTTCCGGATCTGAATTGCATTAAGGGTATAGCGGGAACCTCTCACCCTATGTAACCCATCTAGGGCTCCTCTCTCTGTAGAAGATACCATACTTCTCCATTCCCCAGCCTTGATCTTTCCTGATCTATCCATACTATCAACAAACCCAGATAGGCAATATAAAGCTGTTTCTGTTTGCCTCAGATAGTTGTGAAGGCACACAGCTGCTTCAATAATAAGTTGCACAGTTTTAGGAGAGGCAGAAATAGGACCCTTAAACACCCTCCACCTTGCTCTTAATATTCCAAACACATTCTCTATCACCCACCTCGCCCTGGAGAGTCTATAGTTAAATATTTGCGTGGGTTCTGTCAAGGATTTTCCTGGGTAAGGTCGCTGAAGCCATGGTTTTAATCCAAAGGCTTCATCCCCTACCAAGAAGTAGGGCAAAAGGGGAAGATCACACCCTTCCAAATGTTCAGGCTTTGGGACATTAATGGAGCCATCATCAATGGCTTTACCCATCTCTGAATGTGACAAGACACCACTGCCATTGTTGCTTCCGTAGTCTCCAATATCCACCAGGGTGAAATTATAATGGGCATCACATACTGCCATTAATACAAGACTAAAAAATCCCTTATAGTTGTAGAACAAGGATCCACTGTTGTTTGGGCACTGCATATTAACATGTTTGCCATCAATAGCTCCAACGCAGTGTGGTAAATTCCAAAGTTCCTCAAAGTCCTTTGAAATTGCTTGCCAGTCATCTGGTGAACTAGGTGGTTTTAAATAAATCTCCCCCAAAGCTTTCCAAATTGCACTGCATGTCTCCCTCAGAATATGGCTAACAGTGGTTCTTCCTAGCCGAAAGCTGAAAGCTAATGACTGTTGGTCATCTCCACTAGCCAGGAAACGCAATGTCAAGGTTAAACGTTCTGCTTCTAAAATTGGTTCCCTCATTCTGGTGGACTTCTTTGAACACGGGACGAAAAATTGGATTTGCTGCACATTTGATCGTTGGCAAAGCTTAAGTCAAATCTGGAATCGCTTTTGACTTTACCTTTGACGCACGTCAAACGTACGGTCAAATCCATTACCAATTTGCTTATGCCTTTGACCATGGTAAAGGTCAAGTCAAATTCGTAACAACTTTGACTTCACATTTGACGCGCGTTAAATGTGAAGTCAAATCTGAAGAGGCTTTGTGCGTTCCTTTGTTACTTGACAAAGGCGAAGACAAATACGATAGCACCTTTGACTTCAAGTTTGACTATCGTCAAATGTGAAGTCAAATCTTAACAGGCTTTCCTACTTTGTTGATACTTGCATTGCCAAAGGAAAGACGCAAAACCAAGGCAACGCTTTTGGGAGATTAAACGATTCGGCAAATACGGAACACTGACCGTCGTAGAGTGTAAGTTCGCTTTCCTCCTTTACCCCCTCGGTGACATTTCCCCCATATCCCCTATCACGAACACGTACACATTCAATCTATTGCTTGAAAAACGTCTACCAGTTGCAAAACGTAGCCTGAGTTCACATTCTTGTCGATTTTCGCTTTTCCAAAATTCAATGAGCACTAGTGCCAAAATTCTGTAGACCTCAGCAAAGGAATGCTCCCCCCAACCCTACCTCTCTACAAGGTCCGAAGGAAAGACACTGGGGAGAGCGTTGATTCAAGAACTCCTTTTATGGGATATACAAAAGAGCGGGAAAATGTACCTTCCGAAAAGTTCGTCGGTAGCTTGTTCTACTTGTCGTTGTTTATTCTTTCGATATACTTGGAGCATCTTACTTTTGTGAAAACGTTCAGCCGGCTAAAAATTATTTTTTGTGAAAGATAAAGCTCTCAGCCAAGGGATAATGAAGGTATGCAAGACCGGACACTGAACATACAACTCAAAACGGTATCGAAAATTTACTAGAGACAATACAAGCAAGGTCAAAGATAGCGATGGGAACGGGAGAAGCCAGTGGAAAAAAAAAAAAGAAGTTGGTTACGTATACGTTATGACATTTAGAAGTATTCTATTTGGTTCACCTAACTCATGTCTAACACCATCTTATATCTTTCTGTAATAGATCTCTAAAAGCTCTCTGTGCCAGATGCCTATTGCAGATCATTTGACTGAAAGTCTCAGAGTATCTGTTTCATTATTGGTTTTATTCCAGCCAATCTTTGAAAGAAATGATTCCCAAGTGCATGGTGAGTCTGCAATGGGTAAAAAAATAATAAACCACAAGAGCTTTGTTATAATAAAATGGATCTAGTTGCAAATAATCCTTTACGAAGCTTGCTGATCCAAGAAGGAATCAGGAAGATCATAAATTTTCACAATGAAATTTAAGACCATTACGAATTTATACATCTTATACCTCTTTACCTCTATATATTATCATTTTCTTATGACTTAACTTTCAGGTAAAACCATCATGAATGTTAATATGAAGAAGTTAAATCAAAATGATTGAGGGAACTCACTTTATCATCTGTACTAGAATGTTGTTCACCAAGTGGTGGTGAAGATAAATCTAGGAATCTTGGGTATTTCAGTATCAAAAAACGTTCTGTTTGATTATTAGCTAAAAAATCAAAGTAGCTCAGATTAACCCATTGACTCCCGGGGGTTCCCCATTGACGAGTAAAATCGTCTGGCATTAGACAGAGTAAAATACTAAGTCTGACCGGTTTGGGTGTCAAAAGGTTAATTAAATTAATTTATGGGGACATAAGTTTTCAGTGTTTGATTAAGGAAAAATAAGTGTGACCCTATCAATGTCTAATCTTTCCCCATGAAAACATACTGTTTTCGACATTTCAAGTGAATGTACATGCAGAATGTATGTCTGATATATAACAATGAATTAATGACAGACATTTTACCTTTAACTTTAATTTGCAATTCATAAAGCCAATAACCCCTCAATAGTACAAATTAGGTAGTAAATACAGAAATCTTGGAAATATTCAGTACCATGGACAAAGGCAAACAAGGATACATCATAAGAAGTAAGATAAAAAATAATTTTACTATTTTTTTAAAACATGGTTGAAAATAATTGTGTTTTTAGGTTAGCCAATTATGTTTCAGGCAGGGGTACATTGAAACTTTGAAGAACAAAACAGCAGAGATTCAATCACAACACTACTGCCATTGCTTGAGGAGCATCTGCATCTAAGAATGCAAGGCTATTTCTTAATTAAAACACCCACATTTTTTGCAAACAATAGAGCACATGTCTGCAGTCATCAGTTATTGGCAGCAGTGTGCACCCTAATTAGATTAGTGCATTTGTCTCTTCATGAAGTACAGATGTGCATATGTCATATCACTATGCATTAATAGAGCACTACTTAATATGTGCATGGTATCAACTCTCTGTAGGAGAAATTAAGACCTCTTTTTATTCCCAAAGATGCAACGACAAAAACAGATCTGAGCAGGAATGCAGAACATTATTTTACACATGCCAAGAAAACTACAAAGATGTCATGAGGTAATAGCCATTCTTACATTACCGGCCCATTCGTTACTTACACATGCATGTGTTATATTAACTAAAGAACTACTGACACCTAGCATAAGAAATGAGATACACAATTTGCTTTCCCCATTAAATCCTCTCCCTCCATCTACTAGCAATAAGATAATCATAGGTTGTGCAATTGAATTAAATACTGCACTTCAAGAAAACACCTAGCAGCCTTTACTAAAATTAGAGTCCTAGTTAGAAGGCATATACTATTGTGATTAGCACAATCATCTTCCCCCTGGGCAATTTGGATTAAAAGGGTTAATTTTGTATAGGTTTTATCTTCAGGGCCTGTTGGTAGAACGAAAAGTTGAAGAGGGGAGATTGTCAGCTAGTAGTGTAAAATGAATGCAAACATGTGTAATGTTATATGGGTTTTAGGTGAGCTAAATACTCATTTTCTCAAAACTCCACTTGCGATAGGGTCTGTAAGAAGAAAATTGTTACTAATTCTCTCATGCCTGTAAGGCTGCTGTATTTGCTCTCAAATATTAGAATACATTTTATTTGGTTCCTGCTTTGCCGGGTTCCCTTTGGTGAAGACTTTGAAAACTAAGGAAATTATAGTGCGACGCGCCTTACCGTGGCCACCCAACAAACATTTTTTACAAGTTAGCCAATCAGGGTACGCGAATTTGATTGACAGACACGCCTCCATAAAAAGTTTCATCACGCAATTGCGAAGTGGAAACTTGTCGAATTTACTGATAAAGTAGAGGCAAAAGCTCAACAGCTTTACAAGACACGAAAGATTGCTTTTGTTGTTATATGTAGCCGCAATTGCGAAAATAGTTATTTGAATTAGCTGCTGATATCAATGAAACACCCTCGGCTATGGCAATTTCGGTCTCTTCTATCGCTAACATTTGACATCTCCGCAAGAATTCCTTTATTTGGTGAAAACAATATTCACACGTATTTAGATGTGGTGAGTAAGGTGGCTGGTAAATAAGCTGGACGCCATACTCATTCAACAGTTCTCTTAGAACAGGCTCAACAAACAGACCATGGTGAAAACCACAATTGTCCATCACGACGCAATCGCCACGCTCAAGAAGAACACTTCCATCAGGGCGTTGAATTTCAACAGCATCTTCAAAAAAGTAAAGCAACTGAAATCCATTCGACGGGCCGTCAAGAACATTATAATAGTCTACCCCACGTACTGAGTGGAGCAAGTTGATGGTAAAATTGGCGTTCGAAGCGTATCGTTGAAACTCGACTGCTTTCTCGCCGACGGTAGCGTTCCCGTAACTACGATTCCCACTGGTTTTTATCACACTTGCCTCGTCAAAGAAATGGATTTGGTGTGGT
The DNA here is from genome assembly GCF_036669935.1 of Montipora foliosa. Classification (NCBI taxonomy): domain Eukaryota; kingdom Metazoa; phylum Cnidaria; class Anthozoa; order Scleractinia; family Acroporidae; genus Montipora; species Montipora foliosa. Next base: position 37,192,934 of record NC_090875.1, read on the forward strand.
TGAAATGTAGATATGACGTTAAGATATTCGTCTTGTCTGGCAATTTGTTCAGGAGTAGTGCTTTCTGACGGTATGACTGATAGTTTCTTTTTGCTCATCACCAAGTCACGCGTTATTCGTTTATTTATTTGAGAAGCACTCGGCAAATCGTCAGCATCTACAACGCCATCCAACAAAAGTCTCTGTCGTATTTCAGAGGCATGGACACTTGGCTTCATAATTTTCTCAACAGACGTAAACTCGAGAACTTCATTGGAAACTTTTGAAACCAAAAAACTAGTACGGGGAATTCGTAATGAAATGTTTTTATCATTGTACTGTTCAAGAACTTTTTGCACGTAACCCCGACTAACCCGAAGTTCTGTTGCAATTTGACGTTGACTTGTGCCTGCATGAGCTAAATCTAACACTCGTTCTCTTATTATGTCAGGGTAGGGTCTTCCATTGTCATAACAGCCTCCTTTTCGATTTATGCGAAGTTGGACGTTTGCTAGGGAAAGAAATTATAGTCGAGTTCAGATTACATATAAACCAGCCAG
>NC_090875.1:37198472-37205972 GCF_036669935.1 Montipora foliosa
AAGTTCCTTTACTTGATGTATTTCGATTCATACAAATACTACTTCGAGCAAATGCAAATATCACGTACCTGGCGCATGTGAATTTTTGGCCTTTAAAAAGGCAGCCTAGTGGAGGTCCAAGTCGTTGAAAACGTCTGAATATGCAGGGAACCACATAGCTTTCACATTTGTGGCGAGGAAATAAAAATATGACTCCTAGTAAAGATTAAAGGCGAAACCTTGTAGCCGCCATAACTCAACTCCCCTCCCCTCCAAGGGTTGCGTGACTTCTCCCTACCGCAGCCCTGTTAGTTGCGGTCTCGACTTGTCCGTCCCATGGTGGGGAAGAGTTTGTCAATTTTTCATTTTTATTTGATCATCGACAGAGGAAAATTGAAAATTGATCGGATATTTACTGCATGGATCATTTCCTCCATCTTGAAAGCCCCTTCCTTGAAAAATCAAAGAATTAGAACCCGATTGGAAAGATTCTGAAAAAGAATGATTTCAAATCGATTGGCTGCTGTTAAATTCTTCTTTCTTCCTTTGCAAACAAAAATTAAAGATTTGTATTGTCATTTTTAATTTTTATTCAATAAGAAACCATGATTTTCATGTTTGTGTTTGTTGGAATTCTATTCTCAACGTTCCTTGGTAAAAACAAATGAAACATTAAAAATACAAAATCCATTTTTTTCATTTTCCATTTTTCATGGAAATCAAATGGACGGAAGACCCACGGACCCACTGCGCATAACAAATTTTTCGTTCCACCACAGGTAGCCCAAGCTTGATAAATGTGTATCTGTACTGTACTTTTTTATGCAAGAGCAGAAATATAGGGGTTTGTACAGGGAAAACGGCTTTTCTAAAAATTTAAAAAGTATTTACGATTTAAAATAAAAAAAAAAACAGCTTACCTCGCTTCAGTCTTCTGTTTCTTTGTCTTTGGTACGGTTTCTGGGTCCATTAAGATCGATTTAGGTGGTTTTTAGTTCCTCCTTTTTTCCCTCTCTATAGAGGAGGGACCGAAAACCACCTAAGCCGCTCTTAATCGACCCAGAAACTGAAGCAAAGACAAAGAAACACAAGACTGAAGCGAGGGAAACTATTTCTTATTTTAAAACGTAAATTTATACCAAAAGGTCGAGGGCTCACAGGCCGGGTTAGTTTTGGTTGACTGTAAACCAATGAATTCTCGACGACCACAGCATCTTCTCTGTTGTGGTTGCTCTGATTAAACAGCGACCAATGATCTTTACTATTCACATAAACGGAGAAAACACTGATTGAGAATGTCCTGAACTTCCTTCTTGGCCCTAATCTCCCACTCTTTTTTTCGCCGTCGTCGTCTGTTTTTTATATATCTGAAATGCATACAGAGACACTACAAATGCTGGGAAATGTGAGTAAAAGTGCAGAAAGGCGGAAATTCAGCATGGTGAAGTTATTTTGCCTTTTCCTTTAATTTCACAGAAAGTGTCTCGATAAAAGAGGCCATTAAAATCAAGCAAGAAATTGTGCTGAAGTCTTAATTCGTAAATGTCATCAGACAACTCCGCGACTGGTGATAGTGGTGATAGCGAAGAGCTTGAAAACGAAGAAGAAAGGAAGAGGAAAAGGAAGTTCATGACAAAGGCTGCCTTGGTGGTCAACCCAGCTCGACATGCTGATGAGATCTTTGGGCAGAAAATCGTTGCGTAGAAGATCCGCCTAGGTGGCTTCATAGGACAAGATAACAACAACCAGAAAACTTGTCAGAGCGGCGTATTGCCCAGCAAGACGCCCCGCAGTGGGCAATCCGCGTTGTTCCGCAGTGCTTAAAACTTGGTAACATTAGCGTTAAACCAGTATTAGAGATTAAGAGAGTTTGACCAAGGAAACTTGACCGTCATACCGCCCAAAATACTGTTGATAATGTATTGGAAATCTTTAGTTGACGCACTTGCTGACTATCAACTATTATAGTTCGTCAACTAATAGCCATGCTAATGCATATATAGAGAATGTCTGGTTGTCTTCTATGCACAAATAACCATTCTTTGGAAAAAAATGTGTTCTGTGCAAAAAATGCAGTAGAATAGCAGCAGAATTTCACTGTTTTTTTAAAGAGGACTTTCTCGGCTTTTGAAGTGGATTTAGGTGACTTCAAAAGTTCACCTAAGAAGCCCATCAGCATAATACCAGGAATCCTGCCTGATACCTGATACCTGATTGACGTGCTGCTAAACCATTTATTGGGTGACCGATTGTGTGAGTTGGAGAGTTGCATTTTATATTACTCATAAAACAATGGCCGTCTCATTTGAAGAATACCAATTTTTTTGCACCAAGAATATCTATAGTTCGTTGTTGAAGAAGTCTTAACTTCTATCGAGGAAATAGAACAATTGGAACTTACATTTATTTCCCGGCACGTAATAAAAATGGCAAAGCCAAAGTCTCTTCACTTCACACTGTCACCGCAAGACTTTAATCATGCAGAAAAAAAATGAAATCAATGATTACAATTGGTACAAAATCTAGTTAGTATGCTGGTGGCCGTCGATTGAGTGTCTTTTCGGCACAAAGAGTTAAAAATATTTTTAGCGGATTTTCGCATGAAATAGCGTTTACTAGAAGTTTCAAGTCGGTGTGGCTAAAGCTGTTTTCCACAGTGAACTACAACATAAATGTAACTTATTAGCTTGCCTCAATGTTAAAACGCTGTTTCATGGGAAGTTCTTATTGAACTTATTGTTTCGGTTTTGACTTGTTGTTGGTGAGTAAGAAAAAAATCAAGATTTTATCAGTTTATTTTTCAAAGTTTTCAGTGGTTCCATTTACCCTGTCACTTCTGTCCACTACTCTTGATATTGTCAGCTACATGATACTTCCAAGAGAGGTGTCATGATTGTTTGTCATAAATTAACTTAACTAATTCTACGTGACAGTGATTGTACTTGTTATGCAACAAAGTTGTGGATAACACGGCGCTTGTTGTGCGTGTAGTGTAAATATTACAGGTATAAATAAATTGAAGCCTTGAAAGAAGTGAAGCACGGGAATTGAAAAAAATTAATTCCCATCCTGCGATTTATTTATACCCTTTTACATTTATATTTTGGATGTATACTACCACTTAAAAATGCGCAACAAAATCGATTCCTAGAGATATTACAGAATGTAAGGTGTGAGGTTCTTGGTTTTACCAAGAGTATGAATTCCTTTAAATAAAAAATGGAACAACACAGTTTTTCGTCGTATCTGCATTTCAGTCTGTCTCTCATATGGCATAACACGGGGTGGATGGCAAATTAATTTGACTACGGTGGTTTCAGAAATGCCACTCTAGACATATTTCAAATATTTGAAAAACATTTCAATTGAGACTCAAGTACATTTATGATGGACAGTTGTTTGAGTTAAACGGTGTCTTTTACGGCTGGAAAAATTCAGAAGTTTTCGTTCTACCGTCCTGATTAAGGAAAAGTAGTCCAGAGATCTGAGTTTTTAATTCAGCGCTTCAAGCCAACAGCTATAAATACACCCCAAGACATCTTTGGCTACATCTTTGCTAAATCTTTGACTTGAATCTCAAACATGTTTGACTACACCTTTGTCAAATCTTTACCCTGAATCTCAGACATGTTTGACCACGCCTTTGTCAAACCTTTGAACTGAATCTCAGACATCTTTGACAACACCTTTGCCAAGTCTTTGAATTGAAGCTGAGAAATCTTTGACGACACCTTTTTGAGGGTAACAAAGGGTTGTCAAATAACACCTTTGGCGCTTGTCAAAGGTTGGGTGTAAAACTGTAGTAAAAACGGCCTTTACCACCTGAGACCCCCCTGCAAAGGCAACCGCAAAGATAATATTTGGCGCGCGTCAAAGGCATGTAAAGCTGCCACAATCACGGTCATTATCGCGCCTTTGACAAGACATTTGACGCTATGTAAATCCAATTTTTCGTCCCGTGGAAATTAGTGGACCAACCAATGAGAGAAGGTGCTCAAACCTGTCTGGACTCATACGTAAATACCTAGAATGTTGATTGACAAACCACAAAAAGAACACAAATTTACGATAACAACAAGTTTAATTCTTTCACTTTGCTTAGTTAAATACATTCGTTAGATATAAAAATAAAATAGGAGAGCACTGGCTGCCTAGAATAACTAATAATGTTAATAATGATACACAGTAAGTTTATACATATGTTTACTTCTAGTTTAGGCCGGCACACACAATAGACAAACGTGACAATACTAAACGTATAAGGGATAAATATAATAATTATTAGAAATTCATGAGATCAACAAGAACAGCAAATAACCCCTAATATGTTTAAAAATATTGGTCCTTCAATCGTCTTTTGAGGACTGATATAGAGGATGATAATTTTACATTACCATCAATAGTATTCCAGGCAGATGGACCTTGAAAACGAATGTGAAATTTGCCCTAATTGTTTCTAGCATAAGGAACGTGGTAAGAGTGTTTTGCTGCAAATCTAGTATTATAATTATTATGAACACTTGTTACGTTGGTAAAAAAAAAAGAATGGAATGCAGCAGACTGCACATTATTATGAAATTTGTACAGAAAAATCGCAATTTGAAATAAAGCAAAATCAAAATACTTAATTAATCCAAGAGATTGCACGCACACCTGAAATAGAATTCACGATCTGTCAGCCGTAGCTGGGTCTTTCTCTCCCTAAAGATGTCTCTAATCCAGAAGCGTTTCTTTCTTCTCGTTGCCGATTGCCTTCTTCGCCTTCTACGCCGCAGGAGCAGAAGAAACAACAAGATCTGTTGATTGAGCCTGCTAGCCGCCATATTGGATTGGCTATAAATGAGCATGGAACTAGTGCGTCCTTCGACTGCGTTCTCGCCTTCCGTTCTCTGCTTGTGCTTGCGTTACTGTTGGTTTTCACTTGACACTAATATCTTATATTTGCGCTTGCGCTTGCGTCGCTAGTGAAAACCAGGCTTAAAGGTGACTCTTCTTGCGGTTACAGTTACATAGGCGAGACCATGAGAAATTTGGAGGTGCAAATTCATGAGCATTCCAACGCATGTAATGACTCTGAACCTGCCCGTCACGTACGTGAAGATGCGTCGCATTCCTTTAGCTGGCGTATACTCTGCACGGCGCAATCCTTTCACAAACGCAGAATTTTTGAAGGCCTAATGATCCAACCATGGAATCTGCTCTAAACAAACGAATTCATTGCTACTTAGCGAAACTCTTCCCATCGGGAATTACCTGATGAACATAAATACACAATCATGCGGACGGTCAAATACCCTGAAGATGGCTCAACGTTCGGTTATTTTACTTTTCAATTTTTTTAGCCTTGTAAATACTAGTCATTTCTTACTGAGCGAATATTATTTACTAAAGTATGATTTGCATTTCTGTAATCAATCGGAGCGAGGCTCCAAGAGCTCTGTTGTTTTTCCGCCAATCAGAGTGAAGTCCAGATTCTGGACTACGGGCAGACGGCTCGTTAAGAAATTGTATCAGGGGTACCTTTTCGCGCCCTCTCTAAACTCTCTAAAGAAAAGTACCCCTGATCATAGGGTAGACAAACCGCAAACCATTGTGTTGCATTTGACACATTTTCCTTTCAGTCAGTATATAGCGTTTAATTTGGACATAAGCTAATCGAAACAGGCTGGTTTAAAATCTGAAGTTGACTTCAAAGACGACATAGCTAAACATGATTTAGGGACCTCTTACGTCCCCTTGAAGATACCAAAAAACTAGGATAATTACGTCCACGATACGAGCAATGCTCACTCGTGCTGTTAGGAGGTTTTTTTGTTTTTTTTTTACCTTCCTCAATTAGCTAAGTATGAAGTATACCGACCGTTATATCATGATCATAATAACACGAAAAAAGGCTTCCAATATTGGCCTGACAAAGAGGGAAGTTTTCGTATCTTAAAACGCTCCAGAACGTTCTAGAACTTTCGTAGAGGCAATGTAGGAACGAGTGAGCACCTTACTCTGATTTTTTTAGTTGATGCGACGATTAAACAACCGTTACTATAAATAACGACATGGCAACTGAATTCCGATTAACTCTCGAATGTACACTCGGATCTACAGTCGACTTGCGCCGAGGACAAGAAGGCGAAGAAGGAGAAGAAGAAGCTGCATTGAAATCCTTCCAGTTCTATGTGAGCCAAGTTCTTATCTGAATTCCAATCGTCTCAGGCCCTCGATATCCACATTTTGCTGATAGCTTGCTGTTCTCCCGCAAGCGAAAAGTGTCGAGCGGAGCTAATTCAAAGTTAATAGATGGGAATAGTTCTGAACAGCGACCAAGTTCTTTATTATATGTTCTTGCTCACCTTGACCATACAAAAAAGATACAATAGCTGTTTTATTCTGCCCGAGGAGCTACGTAAAGAAACGCGTCAGTTACTTAATTCATGCGTAAACGCAGAACAAAAAATCGAAAGGGCGTGGACCTTCCAACATAAACTTTGGTATATTTAATGTTTGCTCATTTGAAGTTTGCCTAAATTCATAACTTTTCCTTTCTATGAACTATAATCAATTTTTCCTCAAGCACCATTCAGTTAGTTCAGCTTAAATTCCCTTTTACGCAAAGGGAAAATTTAGCGTCGCAGAGGAAACTGACTACTATTTAGTAACGTGAAGCTTTTTGAAGGCAATTTGGTGAAACCTCGATTTTCCAGAAAAATAACAGGAGAGGAATAAAACCAGTTCAGTTTTTTTTCTATTCATATCATGCTATCGGTGCCAGCTAGTCGAACTGATGATCAGAACTTGCTTTTCGCATGGCCGTGACATTTTTTTTGCTGGCAACAATCATCACTCAGATTCAGAGAGGAAAGATGAAGACCTGATACACCTTAACATTATCTAAAGACGTCAATTAGTCCATGTTTTCTTCAAAATAAGATGCAATTTCAAAACGCGACATTTACAAGTATCATATGGAACTTTTAAATTGAGTTCTGTTTCTTCTGTTTTGCCCGTCTTCCAGAGTTCTTTTCTTTTCAATATAACTTGGTTATAGCTCAAAACAACTAGCATCAAGGAAATATTGCTATACTAATCTTGATAAAGCCAAAAAATCACGATGCAGAGACCTAAAGTCCTGAGAATGAGCTTTGTCATCATAGTACTAAGAACAGTAATCTTTGCACTGTCTGCATGTTACGTAATCCCGCGTTCAATTTATACCCCTTTTACGTCACGTTCTATAAATTGTAAATCAAGGCAGCTGGTGTTAATTAGGAAAATTAGCCAATAACATTGCCTTATTTTCGGTGCGATATTGTTAAAGTCTTGGATAGAGTAAAATCCTATACTGATACTACTTTTTGAGCAAGTCGTGTAATAAATCTGTTATTAGCCAACCTGACTTGGCTGATCTTCTGGTTTGTACTAAATCATGGCTAGAAGCCCACTTATGGGCGCCTTACTTTAGTTTAAACCGTATTTATTTAGGTATAAGACTTGAATTGTTTATAGAGCGTTTCACATACTTCACGG